>NC_084733.1:1244808-1332308 GCF_033978785.1 Entelurus aequoreus | reverse complement strand
GAATATATAACAAATTGGACCAAGCTATATTTCTAACAAAGACAAATCATTATTTCTTCTAGATTTTCCAGGACAAAAATTTTAAAATAAATTAAAAATACTTTGAAATAAGATTTCAATTTGATTCTACAGATTTTCTAGATTTGCCAGAATAATTGTTTTGAATTTTAATCATAATAAGTTTGAAGAAATATTTCACAAATACTCTTCGTCGAAAAAACAGAAGCTAAAATGAAGAATTAAATTAAAATGTATTTATTATTCTTTACAATTAAAAAAAAAAAAATTACTTGAACATTGATTTAAATTGTCAGGAAAGAAGAGGAAGGAATTTAAAAGGTAAAAAGGTATATGTGTTTAAAAATCCTAAAATCATTTTTACGGTTGTATTTTTTCTCTAAAATTGTCTTTCTGAAAGTTATAAGAAGCAAAGTAAAAAAAATTAATGAATTTATTTAAACAAGTGAAGACCAAGTCTTTAAAATATTTTCTTGGATTTTCAAATTCTTTTTGAGTTTTGTCTCTCTTAGAATTAAAAATGTCGGGCAAAGCGAGACCAGCTTGCTAGTAAATAAATACAATTTAAAAAATAGAGGCAGCTCACTGGTAAGTGCTGCTATTTGAGCTATTTTTAGAACAGGTCAGCGGGCTACTCATCTGGTCCTTACGGGCTACCTGGTGCCCGCGGGCACCGCATTGGTGACCCCTGCTATAGACTATATAGTATATACCGCATGTTATTTTTGTACAACAACAACTTCAGCTGTCGAACGTTATAAGGTACAAATTCAACAAGTACAACATTAGCACGGACGGTATAGCCAAGCTGTGGTTAAGAAGGTGGATTTTTGTTCCTTATATTTACCAGAAACGAAGTGATCCGAACACACGACCCGGGACTTTGGGGGACTCCAGTGAGAACCGTCCTTTAGCACAACCAAAAACAACCCAGTTTTTCGGCATTTTGGAGGCAGAATGACGGGTTTAACCAGCGTAGGTCGACAGGTTAAAGAGTAATGGCAACGGTTTGTTTTCAACGCCAGTCTGGTTGCTATGGCTCGAAGAACCCGTACGTAGCTCAGTTGCCCGGATGTCGGCCCTCACCCATTGCTTCATTCTGGGCCGGCTCCAGACCGATTATTTTTTTGTATTTGTGGTCCAATATGGCTCTTTCAACATTTTGGGTTGCTGACCCCTGGTCTAGTAGGAAGCCCCCACAGGTAGGAGTAGAGCAGGGGTGTCAAACTCATTTTAGATGGGGGGCCCCATGGAGAAAAATCTACTCCCAAGTGGGCCAGACTGGTAAAATCACGGCACGATAACTTAGAGATAAAGACAACTTCAGATTGTTTTCTTTGTTTAAAAATAGAACAAGCACATTCCGAAAATGTAGGAATCATAATGTTGTGGGGGTTTTTTAATTCTTATTATTACTATATCTTTATTTGTTGTTATTTACACTTTCTGAATAAATAATGTGATAATGTTCATCAGTCAACTCATTGGTGTTAATTTTCAATTTATTAAGATTTAAATAAATGGTATCAAAATCAAATTACAGGATGTTATTTAAGTAGTTTGTTCATTTTCCTCGACTGGTGCACTAACATCATGCGGTTTGTTTTATATTTTTACATATGTAGCGTCATCTACAAAGATACAAAGAATTGCTAGTGCGACATCTAATGGACTAATTTAGAACAGCAGTTTCTTTCATTCCAACATTTCGGGCCGGAAAAAACCTGTTCTAGTTAACAACCATGTAAGAAAATGCTACATCAGGCCGTACATTTGACACCCCTGATGTAGCATTTTCTTACATGGTTGTTAACTAGAATGTGTTTGTCTAGTAGGAAGCCCCCACAGGTAGGAGTAGAGCAGAAGTGTCAAACTAATTTTAGATGGGGGGGCCACATGGAGAAAAATCTACTCCCAAGTGGGCTGGACTGGTAAAACCACAGCACGATAACTTAAAAATAAAGACAACTTCAATATGTTTTCTAGGTTTAAAAATAGAACGATAAAAACTGTACACATCATAATGTTGTTGTTTTGTTTTTTTACACTTACATGTTGCGGTTAATAATTTATTTGTCGTCATTCATATTTTCTGAATAAATTATGTGGTAATGTTTATAAGTCAACTCATTGGTTTTAATTTTCAATCTATCAAGATAAAAATTAATATCAAAATCAAATGACAGGATGTTATTTATGTAGTTTGGTCATTTTCCTCGACCGATGTACTAACATCATGTGGTTTATTTTGTACATATGTAGCGTCATCTACAAATATACAAATAATTGCTATTGCGATATCCAGTGGACACATTTAGAACCGCGGTTTCATTCATTCAAAAATTTCAGGTAAATTTTTATACTTAACAAACTCATCCTGCGGACCAGTTAAATCCAGTTTGCGGGCCTGATTGGGCTCTTGGCTGTACGTTTGACACCCCTGCTTTAGAGGATTATTTTACTAAGGAAATATGCCCTTAGATAACTTTAAAGCTGGACATATCCATCCCAAACTCTCCACAGAGTGGTGGCTCTTGTCCCCAGGAAATTGTAATCCTACAGGAATGCAGGTTTGGAGTTCAGGAGTGACAATAAAAAAACATTAGCAACGTCTGGTAGGAAGCCCCCACAGGTAGGAGTAGAGCAGGCGGCTGTGGCCTGCATGACGGTTCTAATACTAATCAAATATCATCCCGGGGGCCATAGATAATTAATTCATGGGCTGGATCTGGCCCGCGGGCCTTGACTTTGACACTTATGACTTACATAAAGATTGTAAATGATAGACACAATTCCGAAAATAGTGCACTTCCCCTTTCAATTCAGCTGGAAAAAGTCCAGTTAACAGTCAGCTGACACAATTTAAAATGTACAAACTCGGCAAGATCTCAGTAAATCTCGCAAAACCTTTTAAATTAATAAGAATAATAATATATTTGATTTATAAGGGCTTTTCTAAAAACTCAAAGACACTGTTACAATATTCAAAAAAGCTGAATTAATAGAATTAAAAAAAATAATACATAAAGAAATAACAGTCATTCACTCAAAAAGAAAACATGTAAGTATTGAATCAAGTAAAAGCATGAAATGACGTTACATCTTGGAAACAGGAGACAAAGTGCAGGGAAGAAAAGTGATTCATTCAAATCCAAGGAGCTGTGCCAAGCAGAAGGAAAGCCAGCAATGACTTTATACAACACACAAGTAAACAATCCAGCAGCGTCTAAGTCAGGGGTCACCAACCTTTTTGAAAGCAAGAGCTACTTCTTGGGTAGTGATTAATGCGAAGGGCTACCAGTTTGATACACACTTAAATAAATTGCCAGAAATAGCTTATTTGCTCAATTTACCTTTCACTCCATGTTATTATTAATAATTAATTATATTCACACTTTATTGAACGGTTTAAAAGAGGAGAAAACACGAAAAAAATTACAATTAAATTTTGTAACATAGTTTATTTTAAATTTTGACTCTTTAAAATTCAACCAAAAAAAAGAAGAGAAAAACTAGCTAATTTGAATCTTTTTGAAAAAATTAAAAAAAGAATTTATGGAACATCATTAGTAATTTTTCCTGATTAAGATTAATTTTAGAATTTTGATGACATGTTTTGAATAGGTTTCAATCCAATCTGCACTTTGTTAGAATATATAACAAATTGGACCAAGCTATATTTCTAACAAAGACAAATCATTATTTCTTCTAGATTTTCCAGAACAAACATTTTAAAAGAAATTCAAAAGACTTTGAAATAAGATTCAAATTTGATTCTACAGATTTTTTTTTAAATTTTAATCATAATAAGTTTGAAGAAATATTTCACAAATGTTCTTCGTCGAAAAAACAGAAGCTAAAATGAAGAATTAAATTAAAATGTATCTATTATTCTTTACAATAAAAAAAAAAAAAAAAAAATTGAACATTGATTTAAATTGTCAGGAAAGAAGAGGAAGGAATTTAAAAGGTAAAAAGGTATATGTGTTTAAAAATCCTAAAATCATTTTTAAGGTTGTATTTTTTCTCTAAAATTGTCTTTCTGAAAGTTATAAGAAGCAAAGTAAAACAATTAATGAATTTATTCAAACAAGTGAAGACCAAGTCTTTAAAATATTTTCTTGGATTTTCAAATTCTATTTGAGTTTTGTCTCTCTTAGAATTAAAAATGTCGGGCAAAGCGAGACCAGCTTGCTAGTAAATAAATAACATTTAAAAAATAGAGGCAGCTCACTGGTAAGTGCTGCTATTTGAGCTATTTTTAGAACAGGCCGGCGGGCTACTTATCTAGTCCTTACGGGCTACCTGGTGCCCGCGGGCACCGCGTTGGTGACCCCTGGTTTAAGGCATGAGGCTGGCTTATAATGCTCTCTGATTAGCGATCAGGAGCAGGTGAGTTTCCTGATCGCTAATCAGAGGCAGGTGAGGAGCAGTGATGAAGTCCCTGCAGGCTAACACACAGGAAGTAGAAACACAATAACTGTGCTAAACATGAAATCATATCTAACACACACAGTGAGACCTGTGGTGACAACATGATAATATTCAATAACGTGTCATATCCTACATGTCCAGCCTCTTATACCAGGGATGTCAAAGTGGTTTTCATCGAGGGCCACATGGCAGTTATGAGAGGGCCGCTTGTTACAGTGTATGAATTTGCCTCTGGATTTCATTACCGTATTTTTCGGAGTATAAGTCGCTCCGGAGTATAAGTCGCACCGGCCGAAAATGCATAATAAAGAAGGAAAAAAACATAGCTAAGTCGCACTGGAGTATAAGTCGCATTTTTTAGGGAAACTAAAAACTAAAAATCCAACACCAAGAATAGACATTTGAAAGGCAATTTAAAATAAATAAAGAATAGTGAAAAACAGGCTGAATAAGTGTACGTAGTCTCTTACGTGAATGAGCTAAATAATATTATTTTATATTTTACGGTAATGTGTTAATAATTTCACACGTAAGTCGCTCCAGACCAAACTATGAAAAAAACTGTGACTTATAGTCCGAAAAATACGGTATTAATTATAATAAATGTTTTTACAGTAAAAACTTTACATTTACAAAATTTTACTGTACAATATAGTTTTTTTTTAAATTTTCTACAACATTTTACGGTAAATGTAAAAACGGTACTACTATTTTTTGGGGGCGTTTTACGGAAAAAGCTGGCAGCTTAGTTTCCAGAACTTTTTTAGAACATTATTGTCACGACGGGGGGGAGTCGCAGATTGCTCTGGACAGGACTTGCAGGTAGGAACATATTTTAATCTTTGGAACTCAACAGGGTACAAAAACGGAAAACAAGGCGAAGGCACAACGCGCTGATCGCACTTGAAACAAAAGCTGACACTTAGCGTAGACTAAGGACATAGAGAACTTACGTGACAGCTGCATGTAGCAAATACTTAGCATGAAACCAGACATGAAGCGAACAATGACGCCAGACTGAGCGTGGAGAGCAAGGTGACTAAAAAGCTCTCTGATTAGTGGTTGACAGCAGCTGAGCGTTGGACCACTAACCGGGGGCAGGTGAAAATAACAAGTAGCTATGGTAACAAACTCAGGAGGTGCACAAACAGGAACTAAAGGAGTACAAAACAAACAGAAAACACAAAACACAATCCGGATCACGGATCATGACAATTATATTGTGAGTGGAAAAACAGTACAGTTCTTTTTTTATTCTGGCGACTTAGCTGCCAGTTTTTCTCGCTTAAAAACAAATTTACCGTCTTAGTCAAAAACTGGCAGCTCAGTCAACAGACTGGTAGTTTTTTTTTTCCAATTTACAGTAATATGCTGTAAAGAACAACGTAAAATGCATTGTCATGTTGATTAATTTGATGGGTATTTTGCTGTAAAGCTAAGTATTTGTATTTATTTTTAGTAGGACAAAAACATGTTTGGAAAGTATGATAATACACTGTAATATTTGTTCCAATAAAGGATACTATTAGTGTTGAAAAGGTATGCAATTTCAAGCAGTACATATATTTTTTCTGTCAAAATGAAAAAAAAAATCCATTACATTTAGTGAGAAAATATGAAGTACTTTATTGACACATATCATTTCCAGGTGTGATAAAATGATCTGGCCCCCGGGCCTTGAGTTTGACACCTGTGTCTTATACAGTACTACCTTCAGACAGGAGCAGAGCACAAAAATCTGGGCCCCAATAGAACTTAAAGCTGAAATCACTCCCCCCCCCCCCCCCCCACACACACACACACAAACACACTCACAAACACACACAAACACGCCCACAAACACACAAACACACACAAACACGCCCACAAACGCACACACACACGCAAATGCACGCACAAATACGTGGTATGTTTACATGCACAAAAAAACTAAATTATGGATTGCGTTAAGGCCATCTATTTAAAGGGGCCCTGTTATGAAAAAAACAACTTTTCTCAACTATTGATACCTGTTTTTTTATATTTGAGTTTTGCATACGTCTGGAAAAATGTGAAGTCAAACCATGGAGGCGTGGTGGAATTATTTATAAAACAATCTTGCCTTCCTTCATTATTCCTACAAATGAGGCATTTAGAATTGTCCCCATTATGTGACGTTTTTCCCAATTATTTTCACCAGATCATCCATATATGGTAAAAATAGACCCATAGTTCTTTGCGCGAGTCTACCATTATGGTCGTTGCTTTTTTTTAACGTTAATCATGTTTCTAACTTTGATCAAGGGCCCTTGAATGCATAACAGTTATGTGCAAGTCAAACGTATACAAAACGTTCTCCTATGCGACCCAAAGGTAGATTTCCTACAGTTTAAATGTCTTTAATGACATCATCCTTGTTCCAAAATGTGTGAATGCATACCTAAATGTAAGCTTTGATGACCTTACGACGTCTGTGTTAGTGAACGGTGAAGTTTTCATGCCAAGCTACTGGACAAAAAAAAAAATAGTTTTTTGATACATGGTCCTAAGGCAACCTTATTATTGACTTTTCATGTTATATGATCTGAATATTTATGACATCATTTAAATGGCGGGAAAAAAATATCACCCTCATATACCCTTCCAAAAATATTACTACAAAAAAAACATTTTATGGAGATTAATCACGGGTTTACATCCAGAAAAAAAAGCAAAATATAAATGAAATGTATAAATGAGCTTATCACTTTTAGTTTGTTTTTATGTTCTTGTCGGGGAAGACGTTGATGAGCGGCCATAGTCGTAGGTCAGGAAATTGAATGATCAATGAAAAGGAACCCGAATAACTTTTTCCAGCCTCAATAATCGCCATGTGCATGCGTTTTTATGGGCTGCAATAGCGGTCACTTTTTGCATCTGTTTCAGCAGCTTCAGGCGTTTGTAACACATAAACAGTAATAATTAAAACCGCTGTTAAACTCCAGATGGTTAGTATTATCGTATTCAATGAAAATTATTGAAAAAACACAGATTGTTTAAATTATGGACCCACTAGCGCAGAGGTGTCAAAGTGGTTTATGTTTGGCCCCACAGGTCCGCTTCTAACAGTGAATATTACTATTGCATCATTTTTTTAATGCATTTTATTAGTAGATTTTTTTTTAACTAAAATGTCAAAAAAATATTTTAAGTTGCAATAATTTCACTTCAAAATGTAGTGTATATTATTGTAAATGAAAAAACAATACTGCTGTTTTTATGGTAAAAAAAAAAAAAAAAAAAAAAAAAGGCAGCTCAGTTGCCAGAATGTTACTGTATTTTTTTTTTTTACTGTAAATAAAAAAAAATGCAATTTTACAGTAACATTTTAGCAACTGAGCTTCCAGATTGTTTTTTTTGTTTTTACCATAAATCAACAACTGTAGATTTGTGGCGTGGCACCATTGGGAGAGTGGCCGTGCCGGCAACCTGAGGGTTCCTGGTTCGATCCCCACCTTCGACCAATCTAGTCGTGTCCGTCAGGTCCTTGAGCAAGACACTTCACCCTTGCTCCTGATGGGTGCTGGTTAGCGCCTTGCATGGCAGCTCCCGCCATCAGTGTGTGAATGTGTGTGTGAATGTGGAAATAGTGTCAAAGCGCTTTGAGTACCTTGAAGGTAGAAAAGCGCTATACAAGTATAACCCATGAATTCATTCATTTTTGGGTGTATTACTGTAAATGCCAAAACGGCACCAAATTTTATTACAGTAAAAAAAAGTACTGTTTTTTTCATTTAGAGAAAAATGCTGTATAACCACAGTACATTTCACAATTTGACCATGCATGAAATCTATTGCTACTTTTACATTGCATGATTTGAAACCATTATTATTAGTATTGATTTATATTCAAAAAATGGTTTGAATGTTTTATCATATGTTTTTGCATAGTTAGAGAACATTTAAGTGGAATGTTTGGACGGTGGAATGGTTGAAATGCGTTGAAAAATGTGGAAGGCGTAGTCGCCAGAAAAAAGGGTGGAAATAGGGCTTTGGAAAAACAGGAATTTTGGAAAATCCTGGAATTTTTTTAACTTGGAAAAAAAGTAGTTTAAATTTCCAAGATGGGGGGATGTGTTGAAGGTGGAATGGTTTGAATCAGTTGAAACATGTGGAAATGGTGGAAGTTAGAAAAATGGCCAATTCATTTTGAATGGGAAAAATGTCCTGGAAAACCTGGAATTATGGGAAAAATGGGAATTTTTAGAATTTTTAAAGGGAAAGCCCGCAATTCCCGAACAGGCTGAACAGTTTGAAGTTGGAATGCTTTGAATCGGGTGAAAAATGTGGAAGGTAGAGCGCGCCAAAATCTGGAGAAGAAGAAGAAGAAGAAGTTGAAGTTGAAGTTGAATAAATAGATGCATTTTGGTGTAGAAAACCAGTAACTGTGATATTTTTTTCCACAATAAATTTATTTAGTTATTTATTGTTTTAGTTGTGTAAATTTGAGGGTCTCCCACCCCCGCCCTAACAGTGAATCTATTTTATGGTTTTTGGTTGTGATTGTTATTCAAGTGCAAAATTTTGCCAACAGACTTAGTATATTTTTATTATTATTATTTTTGTTATTATTTCGTTTTATTAAACTTGGATTTTTAAAGTTTGCATTCCAATCAAACAGTTAAAATTTACGAGAAAGACAAGTTTATTGCATTTGAAAGGGTATAAATACATTATTATTAATATTACCTATTATCACTACATCAGTGGTTAATTCATTCTCAAAATAATGTTAAAAATGATATTGATTATTGGCAATAAGTTGGGTGTCGATTTATCGTCCAAAAAATCAAAATGATCAACCGATTTTCTTTAATCAGAAAAACATTCTAAAACATTTACAAATCAAAATGGAGGAAGATAAACATGCTCCTATGAAGCCAGAACAATATTTCATGTTTCCTCTGCAAAGAAAGTATAATTATTTTATTTATTTAACAAAAAAACAACAACTTGGTTAAAATATTTTAATGGGTATAAGTACTTTTTGAGCACATTAAACAATACCACAATAACAATAATAACCATGATCATTTTGGCCACAATAACTTTATTTAGCCATATTTTTTTATTGTTTTGGTTGTGTATATTTGAGGGTCTCAACAGAGAACCTATTTTTATTGATTTTGGTTGTGATTGTTATTCAAGTGCAACATTTTGCCAACAGATTTAGTATATTGTATTATTATTTATGTTATTATTTGTTTTATTAAACTTGGATTTGTAAAAGTTTACATTCCAATCAAAGAGCTAAAATTGACGAGAAATACAAGTTTATTGCATTTGAAAGGGCATTGTTATTAATATTATTACCTATTATCATTACTTTATCAGTGGTTAATTAATTCTCAAAATTATATCAACAATAATATTGATTATATAAAATTATTGGGGCAGCATGGCATAGTGCAGGCCTGGGCAATCATTTTGACTCGGGGGCCACATTTTAGAGAAAAAAAATGTGTCTGGGGGCCGGTATATCTATTTTTAGAAACACTAATACAAAACCTCACAATAATGTCTGATTGAATGCTAAAAACGTTACGACAGACCGCCTTAAAAAACTTAATGGAATTTCACATTTTTCTATGAACGATAAAACACTGAATATTGACAAAATATGAACGACACACCACCTTCGAATCGACATATTTGACAATCGAGTGAAACGCAACAAAAATGCAACAAACAGTTTAATATGAACGCGAAGGGTACAAAAAAACCCACTTACAATATGATATTTGCTGAATTTCCCACAGGGATCAATAAAGTACTTTCTATTATATTCTATTATATTCTATATATCACTAATCTTTAGAACAGACCTGGGCATTGTGCGGCCCGCGGGCCGCATCCGGCCCTTTGTACGTCCCTGTCCGGCCCGCGTGAGGCCAATTATAAATTACAAAATAAATTTTAAAAAGCATCTATTTCGAGTGTGCAATACAACGGTGCTGCTTTTGTTTTGAAAAGCGTTATTTGTATTACGTCCGTGTGGACGTATGCTCGTGCGCGCAGCGGCAATCTCAAATTACAAAATAAATTAAAAAAAACATCTTTGTCGTGCGTGCAATACAACTGTGCTGCTTTTATTTTGAAAAGTGTTATATGTGCGTATGTCCTGTGAGGGAAGGCGCACAGGGGTTATCCCCGAAACGCTAAAAAGAGAAAAGTTGATGACGAATGGCGTGTTTTCAACAAGACAAGTAAAGGTAAAGCTGTGTGCTTATTTGTGGTACACACGTTGCTGTGTTTAAAGAATATAGTGTAACGACCTGCTGAAGTAGATGTTGTCTTCTTGAGTTGCGTAAATGAGGAGTGAGGAGACGTGCGTGTGGAAGGAACGAGATATGTTGAGCTGTGTTAGTATAGCTTGCTCAATAAAAGTTTAAAAAGAGCGTCAGACTTGATGTGCACTTCTTCTGGACGCTACAATTGGTGGCAGAAGTAAAACTTTGCGCATACTGCACTGTTTGTGTGCTACGTCATCGGGAGGTACGTGCCACGTGAGGAGCTCGCGCAAAGAGAGAGAGAGAGAGAGCGTTTACAGGTGCAGCCACGCTGCTTGCCACGGGGGGAATTCCGCCCTCAATGAAGACTCCCAGGTTTGATGGCAAGGCGAACTGGGAGGCATTTCATCCCACTTCTGACATCAATTGTAGCGTCCAGAAGAAGTGCACACCAAGTCTGATGCACTTTTTAAACTTTTATTGAGCAAGCTATACTAACACAGCTCAACTTATCTCGTTCTTTCCAAAAGGAAAACCAATCCTCACTCCTCATTTCCGCAACAGCAACGCTTCCTCCTTCTTCGCCAATCACCTTACAGGCGTGCTACGTTCACAACGTTTTCTTATCTGGTTAAATAAAGGTTTTACAACAAAGAGGATGCAGGATGAAGTGACAGAAATTGACATTTTTGTATTGTAATATACATCAGGAAGTGTTGTGTAAGAAAGTGTTAAAAATAAAACCATCAAAAGCCATCTGCTTTTGTATAAAGATAAGTTAGGTTAAATGAAAATATTATTATTATTATTATCTATCTTACGGTATATCAAAAATAATTTGAGCAAAATTTAATTGAAATATTGTCAGTGTGGCCCTCCAGCAGTGCTCGGGTTGCTCATGCGGCCCCCGGTAAAAATTAATTGCCCACCCCTGCTTTAGAACTTTGTTATGAAAATGTCCTTCCGCGTCTGTGGAAACGCTTCCTGCCCACACTGCTTGGTGCCTCGTCTGAGCTGCTGTGATGTAGATTACCATAGTAACTAATTAGATGACCATAGTAACTAGTTAGATTACCATAGTAACTAATTAGATTACCATATTAACTGATATATCATCCATAAGCGCAGATTCCAACCATTGAAATACTTTGTATAGTTGAGGACTTAGGGCAGGGGTCACCAACCTTTTTGAAAGCAAGAGCTACTTCTTGGGTAGTGATTAATGCAAAGGGCTACCAGTTTGATACACACTTAAATAAATTGCCAGAAATAGCCAATTTGCTCAATTTACCTTTAACTCTATGTTATTATTAATAATGAATGATATTTACACTTAATTGAATGGTTTATAAGAGGAGAAAACACGAAAAAAATGACAATTAAATTTTGAAACATAGCTTATCTTCAATTTCGACTCTTTAAAATTCAAAATTCAACCGAAAAAAAGAAGAGGAAAACTAGCTAATTTGAATCTTTTTGAAAAGATTTTAAAAATAATTTATGGAACATCATTAGTAATTTTTCCTGATTAAGATTAATTTTAGAATTTTGATGACATGTTTTAAATAGGTTAAAATCCAATATATAACAAATTGGACCAAGCTATATTTCTAACAAAGACAAATCATTATTTCTTCTAGATTTTCCAGAACAAAAATTTTAAAAGAAATTCAAAAGACTTTGAAATAAGATTTAAATTTGATTTTACAGATTTTCTAGATTTGCCAGAATAATTTTTTTGAATTTTAATCATAGTAAGTTTGAAAAAATATTTCACAAATATTTTTCGTCGAAAAAACAGAAGCTAAAATGAAGAATTAAATTAAAATGTGTTTATTATTCTTTACAATAAAAAAAATACATTTATTTGAACATTGATTTAAATTGTCAGGAAAGAAGAGGAAGGAATTTAAAAGGTAAAAAGGTATGTGTGTTTAAAAATCCTAAAATCATTTTTAAGGTTGTATTTTTTCTCTAAAATTGTCTTTCTGAAAGTTATAAGAAGCAAAGTAAAAAAATGAATGAATTTATTTAAACAAGTGAAGACCAAGTCTTTAAAATATTTCCTTGGATTTTCAAATTCTATTTGAGTTTTGTCTCTCTTAGAATTAAAAATGTCGGGCAAAGCGAGACCAGCTTGCTAGTAAATAAATACAATTAAAAAAGTAGAGGCAGCTCCCTGGTAAGTGCTGCTATTTGGGCTATTTTTAGAACAGGCCAGCGGGCTACTCATCTGGTCCTTACGGGCTACCTGGTGCCCGCGGGCACCGCGTTGGTGACCCCTGACTTAGGGTCATTGGAAAACATCACTGCACATCATAATGGCAGCTACACTTTACATCTTAAACATCTATAAAAAAATATATTTGGGAATGTCCGGCGGGCCAGATTGAAAAGCTCAATGGTCTGCATGTGGCCCCCGGGACTTCATTTGCCCAGGTCTGGCATAGTGGGTGGACGCTTCCGTCAGTCTACCCCAGGGCAGCTGTGGCTACGAAATCAGCTTACCACCACCAGGTGTGAATGAATGATGGGTTCTCACTTCTCTGTGAAGCGCTATATAAATCTAATCCATTATTATTGGCAATAATTTGGGGTCAATATATCCAGAAAAAACTGTTATCAACCCAGGCGGAGATGAGGAATGTTACTGCAATGTGAGATGTTGGACAAACTGTATTTTTATTGTCCTGGCTGCTCAGTAGGTGGAGGTGACAATCAGTCCGTACAATGTAAAAATGTTAAAAATGGAAGAAAGTGAGCTGAATTTGATTTTAGTACTTTTTTTCTTAATAGCTAGGATATTCTTAAAAAAACAACAAAAGCTTCAGTCAGAGGAGGATTTGGTGTACTGTATATTTCCACCGGTCTTTCCTCTGTGAGATAACCGCCAGTCTTTAAGTACCTTTTTCACGCTGGCTGCCAGCTTGGCCGCCACAACGCTGATGGCTGGCTCGGATGCCAAAATATTCTGCTGAGATTTATATTCCCTACTTTGCTACCAACTGCATGGACCTCTTCCTTTTTTCCCTTTTCAGCACCGCGGACAGCGGCCAGCGCAATAAAGCAGAGCTGGAGGGCATGCATGCTAATTTGTGTGTGGGCGTGTGTGTGTGTGTGTGTGTGTGTGTGTGTGTGTGTGTGTGTATGTGTGTTCTTGTATTTCTACCCTTCTTGAGACATCAACAAGGAAACGTACCTTCCATGTGAGGAACGAACAAGTTAGGACATAAATCACGGTCCTAATATGGGAAACTATTGCATCTAATAGAGAATGTATCATTTGATGAAATCTATCACAATGAGGGTGGCCCCAAAAAGGAGGGATTTTTCAAATTGACTGTGTGTCGGTTTTAAAAGTGCTCCCTCTCTGGTCAACATATTAAATAACAAGTGTGTGTAAAAATTTGAAGTGCTCCCCCTCTGGCCAACATATGTAATAAGTGTGTAAGAAATGTAAATGTGCCCCCTTTGGCCAAAATAATACAACAAATAAAATAAATATGTATATAGAGACATACTGCAATAACTTGAAGTAAATAATTAAGAATAAAATCCAATTACAAAAAAATAATTTAAAAAAAATAAAACATTTACGAAAAGCATTCTTTTTCTCACAATGTGTCGACTTTTTTCTTATAAAATTGGGAACTTTGTTTCTGTAATATTGCAATATTTTCTCGTAAAATTATTACTTTTTCATGCAAAATGTTATGACAATATTGTACATTTTTTTGGTTCTTGTAAAATAGTGACATATTTTGAGTAAAATTATGACTTTTGTTATAATTTTGCCAAGTAAAAATTCCAATTATTGTTACATTGCCCAAGATTTAAATTTTTCTTATAAAATTGTGACTTTTGTAGAGTAAAAGTACGACTCTTTTCATAAACTTGCCAAAATGTTGAGCTTTTCTTGTAAAATTGCGACTGTTATTGAGTAAAAGTCCAACTTTTATCATAATATTGCACAAATGGTAAATTTTTCTTGTAACATTTTGACTTGCGCTGAGTAAAATGACGACTTTTATTATAATACTGCCAAAATTCTAAGTTTTTCTTGTGAAATTGTGACCTTTTTCTTGTGAAATTCCAGCTCATTTTTCACAACAAGCTTTTTTACATTTGCATAGTTTGGATATATTATTAATGTTGTAAATTCTAATCTTTATATATATAGAAAGGCTGGTCCTAAAGACGTAGGCATTTTTCTCAGGTCTCAAGAAGGTAAGAAATACAAGAATGTGTGTGTGTGACTGTGTGTGTGTGTGTGTGTGTGTGTGTGTGTGTGTGTGTGTGTGTGTGTGTGTGTGTGTGTGTGTGTGTGTGTGTGTGTGTGTGTGTGTGTGTGTGTGTGTGTGTGTGTGTGTGTGTGTGTGTGTGTGTGTGAGAGAGAGGGGAACATGAAGTCTGCACATCTGCTGGTGATTCTTGGGCAGTTCACCAAGAAATGTGAGGTTTTCATCCGTGTGCTTTGTTTTTACATAACTTCCCGTCTGGTTTTGATCCTATTAAACTGGGCTTTAGTATTGTCTGATATAGGGAAAAAACATGTGTATCAAAAAATGGAATTCATCTGTTCCAGAGTCAAACTGCCACCACCGTTCTAATACAATTGTATTAGAACAGACCTGGGCAAATGAAGTCCCGGGGGCCACATGCAGCCCGTTAAGCTTTTCAATCTGGCCCACCGGACATTTCCCAAATATATTTTTTTAGATCTTTAAGATGTAAAGTGTAGCTGCCATTATGATGTGCACTCATGTTTTATAATGACTGTAAGTCTTCAACTATACAAAGTATTTCAATGGTTGGAATTTGCGCTTTTACATGATATTTTAGTGACTACACTGCAAAAAGTCAATGTTTAAAAACAAGGGAAAAAAAATACAAAAATGAGGGGAATTTTACTTGAACTAAGCAAAATGATCTGCCAATAGAACAGGAAAATTTGGCTTGTCAAGACTTTCCAAAACAAGTCAAATTAGCTAACCTCAATGAACCCCAAAATAACTTAAAATAAATATATTCTCACTAATAACAAGTGCACTTTTCTTGATAGAAAAAACAAATATGAGACCTTTTTTCTCAATATGTTGAAAAATATTCTTAAATGAAGTAAATGCTAGTGCCATTATCTTGACATAATGATATGCGCTCGGCATTACATTTCTGGGAACCAGCAAACTTATACTAAAAACTATTTTATTTTTCTTAATGGAAAGGCAAAAAGGCAACGCTCAGGCAAATCATATTGTCTAAAAATGCATTTTCCCATCGATAACATGACATCATCACGCCAAGTGCGTGCTCTTTCAGTCAATTAGTGAGCAAGGAATATATATATATATATATATATATATATATATATATATATATATATATATATATATATATATATATATATATATATATATATATATATATATATATATATATATATATATATATATATATATATATATATATATATATTCACAGCCCGGCCCCCGGACAAGTTTTTGTTTTTGAAATTTTGAAAAATGTATCTGAATGTGCATGAACTATTTCTGTTCAAAATTGTTTGAAATGTCACATGTTAAATGTTTAAATATTAACTGTCGGTTTGCTTATGAGACACAATTGTGTCAAAGTCATGATTTTTTATTTAATGCTTAAAATAAGAAATGATGACTTTAAAAAAGTAGTTTTCTACTTGTGAGTGTTGATGACACAGCTTTGCAACACTTGATATTCTAGTTTCAAGCATGTTTTACTCAATATAGCTCATCAAATCTCAAGCTGTAATATCTTACTGAGATCATTTAGGACCAAAACACTTAAAACAAGTAAAACACTCTAACATAAAATCTGCTTAATGAGAAGAATTATCTTATCAGACAGAAATTAAGCAAATATCACCTTTATTTGACATATTTCATCTTACTTAGATTTCAGTTTTTGCAGTGTATTGTTGTCCTGTAACAATACCCTTCACGTTCATATTTCGCTGTGTTTGTTGCATTTTTGTTGCATTTGGCTTGATTGTAAAATATGTGGATTGAGAGGGGGTGTGACGTTCATATGTTCTCAATATTCAGGGTTTTATCGTTCATAGGAAAAACAATTCCATTCTGTTTTTAAGGCGGTCTGTCATAACATTTTTAGCATTCAATCAGACTTTATTGTGAGGTTTTGTATTAGTTTTCCTAAAAATAGATATACCAGCCCCCCAGACACATTTTTTTCTCCAAATTTGGCCCCCCGAGTCAAAATAATTGCCCAGGCCTGTTTTAGAATCATTGGAATTTGATGATATATGACAGCGATGGACGTCAAAAACAAACATAAATCCTTTTTTTGTTCTTGACTGTCATACAAGCATAAAAACACTTTAAAGTTAAAGTACCAATGATTGTCACACAACTCTAGATTAGCAATTGATGAAGGAATTGCGTGTGAATGGTCCAATGCTGAAGTTAAACTTCAGAATGACTCATTGTTGAAAAGGAGCCCACAATTCCTGAACAGGCTGATTATTTTGAAGTTGGAACGGTTTGAATCGGATACAATTACTACGCTACTAAGACTATAGTGGCCTTTAACAGTTAGCTTCTACAGCTGGGTTGCCCAAAGTGCGGCACAGGGGCCATCAGTGGTCCCTGACTCCTTTGTCGTCGGCCTTAAGCACATTGTGTCAGACTTGGTCAAAAGGAGAGGACTCAGATGCAGATTAGGGAATATTTCGATAGGCTTTTACTTTGAAAGCTTCCTTTCACCTCCAGAGTCAGGGCAATTCAAAATATACAAGAACTAAACTAGTCGGCGAAAAAGACTCCCCAAAAAAAGGAACAACCGAAAATCACTACAAACTATAATGGCGCCGTATATTCTATGAAACTTATATAAACACAAAATGCTCCAACAGGAGGAAGAAACAATATGAAAATTCTACACTTACTCTAATCTAATAGAGGTTAACAAAAAATGTCATTCAAAAATTTGAGGAAAGAAAAGACTGTGAGAAAAACTGAAAACTCACCACTTTGGCTGTAAAACTAAATAACACAAAATCACTCTGCTGAGGAGGAGGAAAAGAAAACTCCAAATAGCAACGAAGGAATTCAGGATCAAGGTATACAAACGTGAGACCAGGCAAGGCATGGACATGGAAGCTAGAGAGGCACGAATACTCGAGACAATGTGGCACAGAACAAGGGGAGGTGTGGGCTTATAAGACACATGAGGGTAATGGTGAGCAGGTGCAAACAATCAGGGGTCAGACTGATGACACAAAAGGAAGGGCAAGTGACCTGAAACGAGAGGAGAGTTACTTTTCAAACTAAAACATGCAATTCACAAGACAAAAAAAACAAGACAAGACATCCCTCAATGTGTGACACATTGCAAAAAAAAACAAAAAATAGAGATCTCATTTGCACCCCTGGTGGTGACATCTATCAAAAATAGGGTGGTCCTAAAAAGGAGGGATTTTTCAAATTGACTGTGTGTCGCTTTTAAAAGTGCTCCCCTTCTGGTCAACATACGAAACAACAAGTGTGTGTAAAAATTTGAAGTGCTCCCCCTCTGGTCAACATATGTAATAACAAGCGTGTGTAAGAAACTGAAATGGGCCCCCTTTGGCCAACATTAATTTAAACGAATAAATCAATATGTATATAGAAACTTATTGTAATATATTGTAATAACGGAGCTCATACTCCACTGTGCGATTCAAGAACTGCTTCATTCCACACTCCATCCAGCTGTATAATCACTCGCCATGCAGCAATAGATGACATCTGCCTATTACCTGACACCTGACATGTTAGCTACTTCTCTTTGTTTTTAATGTCTATTTTCTATTTCCTGCTGGACCTACTCTCTATTTTATGCTGCTGCTGTCATATATACTGTAATATTGTACATGGTCATTGGTTTATATTGTATATGTTATAGACATAATATAATATATCTGTATATATATTATTCTGTACACATTATGTATATATTCGTATATATGTTAGATTTTTCATCGCTATATTAGTCTATTTATACCTGCATTGTCCTTTCCATCCTTACACTTTCCATCATTCTAACTGAGCTACTGTGTTGAACAATTTCCCTTGTGGATCATTAAAGTTTGTCTAAATCAAATCAAATCAAATCAAATCAACTTTATTTATGAAGCCCATTTAAAATGTACCACAGGGGTAGCCAAAGTGCTGTACAATGGGCAGGTTAAAAATAATACGAGAACCGAGCAAACACGACACAACACAAACAGAACACGATAAAAAAAATAAATAAATAAATGATAAAAACATAAAAACATGAAAACAGGTTCACAGCAGGTGTAGTATGTTTTTAAGAGAGATTTAAAAACAGGAAGAGAGGAGGCTTGTCTAACACTCAGAGGTAGGTCGTTCCAGAGCTTGGGAGCAGCAGCGGCGAAAGCTCTGTCACCTCTAAGCTTCAGCCCTGTGTCCGGGACCGTCAGTAGCAGCTGATCGGCTGATCTTAGGGATCGGGTGGGGCAGTAAGGCTGAAGGAGGTCGGAGAGATATGTTGGCGCGAGGTTGTTTAGAGTCGAAGTCTAAGTCTAAGTCTAAATAATGAAGACTAAAAACCAATGACAAAGAATTAAAAATAAAAATAAATAACTAAAGCTTACCTTTTTTATATTTGCATAGACTGTATATATTATTAATGTTGTAAATACAAATCTTTATACATCTAGAAAGGGTGGTGCTAAAGAGGTAGGCAATTTCCGGCGGTCTCAAGAATGTATAAATACAAGAATGTGTGTGTGTGTGTGTGTGTGTGTGTGTGTGTGTGTGTGTGTGTGTGTGTGTGTGTGTGTTTGTGTGTGTGTGTGTGTGTGTGTGTGTGTGTGTGTGTGTGTGTGTGTGTGTGTGTGTGTGTGTGTGTGTTTCTGTGTGTGTGATTTCAGCCGTGTTTTAGTGACAAATCTTAGACTGTTTTGGCAAAATGTGTTTCCCTCTGCTTTATGTGCAGTATGCTCATGTTCCACTTTCTGGACAACGTCAGGGAAAAGGTGAGGACACACACAAACACACACACACACACCCACACACACACAAATTGAACTATTGAAGCAAAATATTACAGTAGTATAAGCGTGCAAATATAATATCTACGCTGTGTCATGAATTATTATAGTCCACGATCACGTTTATGACGAGGTGCAGCAGGTTGTGGGAGGCGGCTATAACACGGAAATGTCAATGTTCAAAGGTGTGTGTGTGTGTGTGTGTGTGTGTGTGTGTGTGTGTGTGTGTGTGTGTGTGTGTGTGTGTGTGTGTGTGTGTGTGTGTGTGTGTGTGTGTGTGCATAAGAGAGACTTAGGCTTCTTAAGTGTGCGTGGCAAACTGAATACATAACATAAACCAAAAATCTGCATGGATAAAATGTTTTGCCTGTAAAATTAAAGATAGATTAAAACATTTAAAAGTTCACCGGCTGTGTTATGTTTTGTGGCTGCAGACTATTTCTTTTTAGTGAACGAGTGCAAAATAACACTTTGTCTCGTAAAAGGTTGCAGACCTTGATACAGAGCAAGAGTTCTCAACCTTTTTTCCCACCTCGGGGCCCAACTTTTCCACTACAGAGAGGCCTGGAACCCACTTAATTATTAACACTCAATTAGTAATCTCACTCTTGATTATTTAATCGTATTCAAAAATTCTATTCAACCCACTTACAGTTTAACAAGGAAAAACCTTGTGAAGTGATGTGAAAGTATTTGTTCATCACCAAGATTAGATTCAAGGCTTAGGTCAGGCTGATTACAAAAATGAATACCTCTTCCTGAGGGCGTTTTGGTGTTATAACTTCACCTTTATCTTGACTTTTGAAGCCAAAATGCGCCCGTTCTCCCTTTTCTGTCTACACACTGTGTCTGCTCGTGTGATCGTGTTTTGTTTTGGTTATGTTCGGTTTGGTTTTTGGACACTTAGTTCCTGCTATTTCACCTCACCTGAGAGTAAATCAGAACGGCTTTCGAGAAGGACGGACAACTACAGCCCAGATCTTGGCACTTAGGAGATTGATTGAGGAGGTGAGGAAGGACAACCTAACTGCAGTCCTATGCTTCATAGACTTCAAAAAGGCATTTGACTCGATACATCAAGGCACAATGGTGAAGATCTTGAAGGCATACAGTAGTTCTCCGAACCTACTCCGAGCAATAGAGTCCATGTACGCAGGAACAAGGGCCAGGGTGGTGACCCCAGATGGCAACAGCGAGGAGTTTGACATCCTGGCTGGAGTTATACAAGGGGATACACTAGCCCCCTTCCTCTTCATCATAGTCCTTGATCATGCGCTCAGGAAGGCAATAAATGGGCGAGAGCAGGAAGTGGAGTCGACAACCGGCAGTGGTCCTGACAGACCTTGACTATGCGGATGACATCAGTCTGCTCTCCAACAACGTGGAACAAGCACAAGAACTCCTACACAGGGTAGAGCTAGAGTGCGCCAAGGTTGGCCTTAGGCTAAATGCCAAGAAAACTGAGGTTATGACCTACAATGTTCCACCAGAACATCAACCTCTGATAACAGCAGGAGGCACTGTGCTGAAAGAAGTTGAGGACTTCAAATACCTGGGCGGATGGGTCAACTCAACTGAGCGGGATTTAAAAGTGAGGAAGGCACTTGCATGGAGGGCCCTGAACAGCATGACCAGTGTATGGAGCTCCAACCTCCCCCGCCAAATCAAACTCAGCTTCTTCTACGCGACAGTTGAGTCCGTTCTCCTCTATGGCAGCGAATGCTGGACCCTGAAGCCAACCCTGGAGAGGTCTCTGGATGGTTGCTACACCAGGATGCTGCGTGCAGTGCATAACATCAACAAGAGTGCGCACGTAACCAACAGAGTCCTCTACAGGGGAATACCAAGGGTGAGCGAGAAGATTGCTGTAAGGAGAATGAGACTAGCAGGGCACTGCCAAAGGCATCAGGAGCTGCCAGCCAGCAAATTGGTACTGTGGGAACCAACACATGGGCATCGGTCAAGAGGACGTCCCACACTAACATACGTGGATGTACTCAAGAAGGATGCAGGAGCTCAGAGTACCAAGGAACTGGCCAAATGTATGGAGAATCGGGATGACTGGAAGCAAGGATGGACGGCTCGTCTGAGGACGACCTAGAGAGATTTCACTCCCTTGTTTTGTTTCCATGGTTACCCATTAGTTTCACCTGTTGCTCATTTGGACACACGCACCTGTGTTAATCATGTCACTACTATTTAAAGGCCTACTGAAAGCCACTACTAGCGACCACGCAGTCTGATAGTTTATATATCAATGATGAAATCTTAACATTGCAACACATGCCAATACGGCCGGGTTAACTTATAAAGTGACATTTTACATTTCCCGGCAAACTTCCGGCTGAAAACGTTTCGATATGATGACGTTTGCGCGTGACGTCAATAGTTAAACGGAAGTATTCGGACACCATTGAATCCAATACAAAAAAGCTCTGTTTTCATCTCAAAATTCCACAGTATTCTGGAAATCTGTGTTGGTGAATCTGTTTTCAATTTGTTTAATAAACAATGGAGACTGCAAAGAAGAAAATTGTAGGTGGGATCGGTGTATTAGCGGCTGGCTGCAGCAACACAACCAGGAGGACTTTGAGATGGATAGCAGACGCGCTGGCCGCCGACCTCACCTTGACTTCCTCCGTCTCCGGGCCGCCGACCGCATCAGTGATCGGGTGAAGTCCTTCGTCGTACCGTCGATCACTGGAACGCAGGTGAGCACGGGTGTTGATGAGCAGAAAAATTATGTCTAGTTGAGCAACAATCGTGTTCCCATGTTTAGTTTGTACTCATTTTTACTAATTGGTTTTTATCTAGTCTGCACTTTGTCTGTGTTATTATTATTATTATTGGCTTTTATCTTGTTTGCACTTTGTCTGTGTTATTACTATTATCATTATTATCAACTCACTCTATTTTTTATTTTCCTATTTTAATGATGTTGGATCTGTGTTGTTGTTGTTGTTGTTGTTGTTGGGGACAAGTGTTGTAAATTAGCTTTGGCTACAAACACTGTGATGCATGCATCGGATAACTGTTTCAGATGTCTATGTTTTTGTATCTGTCCCTATTTCAAATAAACCTCTATAATAATAATAATAAGATGAGGGCTGGCGTAGGTGCAGAGCTAATGTTTTTAGCATAGCTCTGTCGAGGTTCCGTAGCTAAGTTAGCTTCAATAACGTCGTTAGCAACAGCATTGCTAAGCTTCGCCAGGTTGGACAGCATTAGCCGTGTGGTTACAGGTCCAGAGTTTGGTAGTATTGTTGATCTTCTGTCTATCCTTCCAGTCAGGGACTTATTTGTTTTGTTTCTATCTGCATTTAAGCCCGATGCTATCACGTTAGCTCAGTAGCTAAACTGCTTCGCCGATGTATTGTCGTGGAGATAAAAGTGACTGTGAATGTCCATTTCGCGTTCTCGACTCTCATTTTCAAGAGGATATAGTATCTGAGGTGGTTTGAAATACAAATCCGTGATCCACAATAGAAAAAGGAGAGAGTGTGGAATCCAATGAGCCAGCTTGTACCTAAGTTACGGTCAGAGCGAAAAAAGATACGTCCTGCACTGCACTCTAGTCCTTCACTCTCACGTTCCTCATCCACGAATCTTTTATCCTCACTCAAATTAATGGGGTAATCGTCGCTTTCTCGGTCCGAATCTCTCTCGCTGCTGGTGTAAACAATGGGGAAATGTGAGGAGCCTTTCAACCTGTGACGTCACGCTACTTCCGGTACAGGCAAGGCTTTTTTTTTTATCGGAGACCAAAAGTTGCAAACTTTATCGTCGTTGTTCTCTACTAAATCCTTTCAGCAAAAATATGGCAATATCGCAAAATGATCTAGTATGACACATAGAATGGATCTGCTATTCCCGTTTAAATAAAAAAAAATCATTTCAGTAGGCCTTTAAGCCTGTCACTTTCAGTTGGTGGTCCTGGCGACATGACTTCTGTTCACTCTGCTCATGCCATCGTCGTGCTGCCATAGTTTCATGTGCTTCCTTCTGGTCACAGTGAGTGTTATTTGGTCATGTCCATAGTTTTGCCTTTGTGCTAGTTTTTTGTTTCATTAGCCAAGTTTGTACTTCCGCCTTGTGCGCGCTTTTTGTTTGTACCTTTTTATAGTTATTATTAAATCATGTCCTTACCTTCACGCCATGTCCGCGTTTCAATTTCTTTGCATCTCGGGAAAACAAACCCCCGCCAAAGTCCACATCGTGACAGCTTGTAAGTACTCCGTGATTGTGCGCTGCCGAACGTGCTCCTCTGTTCGTAAAACCAGCAATGTCATGACGTGACGATGCGCCGTCATGCCTGTAAAAAATAAATAAATGGCGAACCGGTACGTTTCAAACAGAGTATAGTATCGTTTTTGATTCATTAGTACCGCGATACTATACTAGTATTCGTATACCGTACAAAAAATAAGTGCTAATCAAATGTACTGCATAAAAGGGACTCATTAAAAACTGATGAAAAATTAATGTATATAAAATGATGTAGTGCTGAAATACATAAACTACATTAATAATACATAACAATACTTATGTTTCTTTACTAAATTGTCAATAAAATTAAAGTGCAAATGAAAGTACAGCTTCACCACTTGAATCATAATTTTAGCGCCTAAGAAACTTCTTTATAACTTTAGTTCCAGACTTCTTCTGTATGTTTGATATCAGGAATCAGAATCAGAAACACTTTATTAATCCCCGAGGGGACAATTAAGATTGACTTTACTGCCACCAATGGTGGAAAATTGTACTGCGACCCATACGGACCACAGATGAGAAACGGATAATTCTTTGGCGGCCCTCTAGGAGGCGCTCACGGCCCTAGGGCAAGAAACTCTGATGTAGACAACTTATCCTCTTAAAGGCCTACTGAAATGAAATTGTTTTATTTAAACGGGGATAGCAGATCCATTCTATGTGTCATACTTGATCATTTGGCGATATTGCCATATTTTTGCTGAAAGGATTTAGTAGAGAACATGGACGATAAAGTTAGCAACTTTAAAAGCCTTGCCTGTAGCGGAAGTAGCGTGACGTCGCAGGTTGAAAGGCTCCTCACATTTCCCCATTGTTTACACCAGCAGCGAGAGCGATTCGGACCAAGAAAGTGACGATTACCCCATTAATTTGAGCCAGGATGAAAGATTTGTGGATGAGGAACGTGAGAGTGAAGGACTAGAGTGCAGTGCAGGACGCATCTTTTTTCGCTCTGACCGTAACTTAGGTACAAGCTGGCTCATTGGATTCCACACTCTCTCCTTTTTCTGTTGTGGATCACGGATTTGTATTTCAAACCACCTGGGATACTATAACCTCTTGAAAATGAGAGTCCAGAACGCGAAATGGACATTCACAGTGACTTTTTTCTCCACGACAATACATCGGCGGAGCACTTTAGCTACGGAGCTAACGTGATAGCACCGTGCTTAACTGCAGATAGAAACAAAAGAAATAAACCCCTGACTGGAAGGATAGACAGAAGATCAACAATTCTATTAAACCATGGACATGTAACTACACGGTTAATGCTTTCCAGCCTGGCGAAGATTAAAAATGCTGTTGCTAACGACACCATTGAAGCTAACTTAGCAACGGGACCTCACAGAGCTATGCTAAAAACATTAGCTCTCCACCTACGCCAGCCCTCATCTGCTCATCAACACCCGAGCTCACATGCGTTCCAGCGATTGACAGAAGGACGACGGACTTCACCCGATCATCCGTGCGGTCGGCGTCTGCTATCCAAGTCAAAGTCCTCCTGGTTGTGTTGCTGCAGCCAGCCACTAATACACCGATCCCACCTACAGCTTTCTTCTTTGCAGTCTTCATTGTTCATTAAACAAATTGCAAAAGATTCACCAACACGGATGTCCACAATACTGTGGAATTATGAGATGAAAACAAAGCTTTTTTGTATTGGATTCAATGGTGTCCGAATACTTCCGTTTAACTATTGACGTCACACGCATACGTCATCATACATAGACGTTTTCAAGCGGAAGTTTAGCAGGAAATTTAAAATTGCACTTTCTAAGTTAACCCGGCCGTATTGGCATGTGTTGCAATGTTCAGATTTCATCATTGATATATAAACTATCAGACTGCGTGGTCGCTAGTAGTGGCTTTCAGTAAGCCTTTAAGAACCAGAGTCCTCCGCAGGGAACATTTGTATTCGTCAACAACTTCAAATGACAAAGTTCTGACTAGAAATTGTACAATTTCCCAATTTTCATCACATATCGCCTATTAAGGGGCCCCTGGTCTAAATCAACCCCAATTGGGAAGGGACCTGAGCAGAGGATGTGGTGGTGGCTTGTGCAGCCCTTTGAGACGTTTGTGATTAAGGGCCATATAAGTAAACTTTGATTGATTGATTGAATAATCGATGCTCTTGCTGATGGTGCAACAACAAACCTCCCATCGTTAAAAGAAATATATCACTGAACATCTAATGACCAAAAGCTAATCTCCTGAACAATGTAAAGCTCACAAATTGCTAACTTCAGCTCATTTGCCTTGAAACTTTTTTTTTTTTTTTTTTAATCCACTATGCTGCGCAAATTAAGATCGGAGACCATGAGCAACAACGCTGAGCACCATTAAATACGCTCGTCGGGTTTTAAACGACACCTGCAGTTTTAGAGGTGAATCTGCATTACAACAGACTCTTCCAGAACATGACCGGTGGGAATAGAAAATGGGCCTTTAAAGACTACACCACGTGGGAAGAAAAAGCAACATTCTACGTGAAGATTCAATCATCCTGGTGTGCACGGATACTTTGACGAAAGGAATGAGCTGAAAAAGTGATGAAAGATTGAATTCTTGTGGAAATGTTCTTAAAGGCCTACTGAAAGCCACTACTAGCGACCACGCAGTCTGATAGTTTATATATCAATGATGAAATCTTAACATTGCAACACATGCCAATACGGCCGGGTTAACTTATAAAGTGACTTTTAAAACTTCCCGGGAAATATCCAGCTGAAACGTCGCGGTATGATGACGTATGCGCGGGACGAAGTCAGAGTAACGGAAGTTATGGTACCCCGTAGAATCCTATACAAAAAGCTCTGTTTTCATTTCATAATTCCACAGTATTCTGGACATCTTTTGCAATTTGTTTAATGAACAATGAAGGCTGCAAAGAAGACAGTTGTAGGTGGGATCGGTGTATTAGCAGCGGACTACAGCAACACAACCAGGAGGACTTTGTTGGAGCGCTAGCCGCGCTAGCCATCACTGTCTCTCAAGTCCTTCACTGTAACGTTCCTCATCTACGAATCTTTCATCCTTGCTCAAATTAATGGGGTAATCGTCACTTTCTCGGTCCGAATCTCTCTCGCTCCATTGTAAACAACGGGGAATTGTGAGGAATACTAGCTCCTGTGACGTCACGCTACTTCCGCTACAGGCAAGGCTTTTTTTCATCAGCGAGCAAAAGTTGCGAACTTTATCGTCGATTTTCTCTATTAAATCCTTTCAGCAAAAATATGGCAATATCGCGAAATGATCAAGTATGACACATAAAATGGATCTGCTATTCCCGTTTAAATTTAAAAAAATCGTTTCAGTAGGCCTTTAAATTCAAAGAATGTCAGTATTCTATTAAATGGGTCAGTACTTGTGTGTGAGAAAGCGTGTCGCCGGTACAACAAGCTACAGGTGGACTGCTTATTAACTGGGGAGGCAACATTTGGCTTTGTTTTTTGGCCAGCGTCACTTTGAAATGAGCCAAACCCACAAAAGGTGCATGCTGAATACATAAAGGGCACTCGGTTAACAAGGAGCTTCCCAGATACAAATGCTACTGTTTGAAGGACAGAACTAGAATAAAAACATAGATATACTGTAAAATGTATGCTCTGTTGGCTGGACCAGTTGAATAGTCCTGCATTAGACCACAAACTATACATACATACATACATATATATATGTATGTATACATACATACATACATGTATATATATATATATATATATATATATATATATATATATATATATATATATATATATATATATATATATATATATATATATATATATATATATATATATATATATGTATATAGTCGAGGTTACTGTGGTTTATCGGTTATACAGTGCCCAATACGGGGGTAGAGCGAATTATACCTTAGGTCAGGAAAAAACACAAAGGCTATTTCATCCCTACAAGCCTGTTTTGCAGATTCCCCATGCTCTTCAAGGGATTTAATCTATAAAATTCCATGAAGAGCAGGTAAACCTCCAAAAAAGGCTTGTAGGGATGAAATAGCCCCTGAGTTTTTTCTTGACCTAACGTATATATATATATATATATATATATATATATATATATATATATATATATATATATATATATATATATATATATATATATATATATATATATATATATATATATATATATATATATATATATATATATATATATATATATATATATATATATATGGGACGGCGTGGCGAAGTTGGTAGAGTGGCTGTGCCAGCAATCGGAGTGTTGCTGGTTACTGGGGTTCAATCCCCACCTTCTACCTTCCTAGTCACGTCCGTTGTGTCCTTGGGCAAGACACTTCACCCTTTGCCTCTGATGGCTGCTGGTTAGCGCCTTGCATGGCAGCTCCCGCCATCAGTGTGTGAATGTGTGTGTGAATGGGTAAATGTGGAAATACTGTCAAAGCGCTTTGAGTACCTTGAAGGTAGAAAAGCGCTATACAAGTATAACCCATTTATCATTTATGTATTTATATATATATATATATATATATATATATATATATATATATATATATATATATATATATATATATATATATATATATATATATATATATATATATATATATATATATATATATATATATATATACATACATATATATATATATATATATATATATATATATATATATATATATATATATATATATATATATATCATTTTTATTAATGTTTTTAATTTATTTATTTTTCCTGTTCACCAGGGGATTTTATAGATAAAATCCCCTGAAGAGCAGGGAAACCAGCGAAACAGGCTTGTAAGGATGAAATAGCATCTGTGGTTTTTCCTGACCTACTGTACAGTAAATATATGTGTATATATATATATATATATATATATATATATATATATATATATATATATATATATATATATATATATATATATATATATATATATATATATATATATATATATATATATACATATATATATATATATATTTATATATATATATATATGGGACTGCGTGGCACGGTTGAGGGCGTGGACATGCCAGCAACCTGAGGGTTCCTGGTTCAATCCCCACATTCTACCAACCTTGTCACATCCGTTGTGTCCTTGAGCAAGACACTTCACCCTTGCTCCTGATGGGTGGTAGTTAGCGCCTTGCATGGCAGCTCCCGCCATCAGTGTGTGAATGTGTGTGTGAATGGGTGAATGTGGAAAATAGTGTCAAAGCGCTTTGAGTACCTTGAAGGTAGAAAAGCACTATACAGATATAAACCATTTTCCATTCATATATATATATATATATATATATATATATATATATATATATATATATATATATATATACAGTATATTGTAATATATTTGGGGGAAGTCTTCTCTTATTATGGCTGTTGAATAGAAGAAACACCGACATCACTGAGGATCTATATTATCTTTATTTTTAGTTTTATTATTTTAGCTTTATTTTGCAACTCATTTACAACTGTATACATTTGTGTATATATATATATATATATATATATATATATATATATATATATATATATATATACACATATATATATATGTATATATATATATATATATATATATATATATATATATATATATATATATATATATATATATATATATATATATATATATATATATATATATATATATATATATATATATATATATATATATATATATATATATATTAGATAGAGCTCCTTTAAACTATGCTGCTTTGCTGCTTACAATGTGAAATATGTCAAATGTTGAATATCAACGTAATGGCCTAAGAATTGATCATTACAAATAAATGTAGTCTGCTCTTGTCTGAATAAACTCTGACATAGATGCTTATAGATGGGACAGCAAGGCCGTCCAAGGAGGATACTTATTAGCGGTTTGTAGGACAAAATGGCCTTGGATTGTAGCGGAGAGGTTGTCCTTCTGATGTATCACCATTTCTTTACAATGCTCATCGCCCTGCACCTCCTATTTGCTTTGGATTGTGTACACTGTACAGGATTAATGTGAAGAACAGGATTAAGCAGGCATCAGGAAGCCAATTAAAAAGTAGCTTTCGACGTGCATTAGCGGGGGCTCGGGGGGATGGTTGTCATGATACCACAATTTCAGTAGTTGATATGTATTTTAAATTGAGTGAAATGTGTTTGATTGTGTCATGCAAGTAAGATCAGTTAGCAACAACGTTGTTCAAAAAAGAACAGCAGTGTTCTATACCCTACTCTATAACCTCCAAACCTCATCAAGAAATAAATATGACCATAAATAAGTCAACTATTTTACATTCTGAAAGAAAAACAGCAGTGGAGTAGAGCCTTCAAGTATATAAAACAATATTTTTAATTATTATTAATCTGAAGTCAAGGTAGTGTGATGTCATCATATCATTCGTAATAAAAAAGGCTAGCTAAAAGAATAATATATTTTAAAAAAGTATTTTTTTTTTCATTATTAGTATGAGCCAAAACATTTCAGTTATGTTTTTTTGCACGCTTTTTACATTTTATTGTAATTCTAAATTTTATGTGGTCCGCCACATCATTTAAAATAGCCCGTCAATTCATTTTAAATTAGCCCGCCATATCATTTCACATGGTCCGCCCACAGCCAAATATTTTATATATATATATATATATATATATATATATATATATATATATATATATATATATATATATATATATATATATATATATATATATATATATATATTTTTTTTTTAAATTAGCCTGCCAAATCAATTTAAATGGCCCACTACATCATTTTAAGTGGTCTGCCACATCATTTCATGTGGTCCGCCACATCATTTTATTTTGTGTGTCACCTAATTTTGAAGTGGCCCAACATATCATTTTACGTGGTCTGCACATAATTTAATCTAGTCCGCAACATCATTTTAAACTGGCCTGCCATTTCATTTTGCGTGGTCCGCCACACCATTTATGTGGCCAGCCAAATGTTTTTAATTTGGCCTACCAAATAATTTACGTGGCCCACCACTTCATTTTATGTGGTTCGCTACATCATTTTATCAGGGACCACCCATTTATTTTAATGTGGGCTGTCCCATAATTTCAAAGTGGCATGCCACATAATTCTATTGTGGTCCGCCACATTATTTTATGTGGTCTGCCATATCATCACGACACTGCTCGCTCTCGACGCTGATCGCTCAAAACTAAGTGCCATCTTTCTATCTGTGTGCTTCTAATTGTTTTACAGCTTTATTTGTTATTAATATCACTACTACGTATACCATTAACAAAAAAACGGTCCCCTATCTATAATATGGGCGTTTTTTAAACATCAGATCATTTTCTCCCGTAGCGTTATTAGTTAATGAGGTTGTTGGAGTCAACAAAAATTTAATTCATAGATCTCAGTGAGACTTGGCAAAAACCAGGTAATTAGTTTTATGTTTAACGAGGCATCTACAAACTCACATGTAGCTCGTCCCCCTAAAAGTGGAGGAGGGGGTCACACTAATCTCTGATGAAAACCTTAACCTTAGCCCTAAACTTAAGTAATAAAGAAAAATTATTAGAGGTCGTTACTATGAAGTCTGTTACATTGCTACCACACCAGCTGGCTGTTATCTTTCACCACCCTGGGCCCTATTTGGACTTTATCAGCAAAGTTTCAGAGTTTGTTGCTAATTTAGTGAAGTTTGAAGATAATATAATAATGAGGGATTTTAATATCCATATGAATATCCCGTCAGACCTTCCATGCGTGGTGCTACAGACTACAATTGATAGCTGTGGTCTTGCACAAATAATACATGAACATACGCATCGCAACGGTAATACGATAGATCAAGTCCTCGTCCGGGGTGTCACCACCTCTAAAGTTGTGGTACTCCTGTACACTAAAGCAGTGCTTCTCAAATATTTTCTATTATGCCCCCTCTAGGAAGAAGAAAATATTTCGAAGTTCTGGCCCATTGTCAACAAGCTACTAATGACCAATCCTTTAGCGACCGTAACATTAATGCTGCCACAACTACGACTCTTGCTGCTCTACTGCCCTCGGTAATGGCACAATTCCCAAATGATGTGGGCTCTTCCGATAAACTTACCAACAACTTCAACGATGCTAAAGCTCAAAAAGGCCCCTAAAAGGAGTACCCCCTGGCCACTGAAGAAACCAGAGCTCTTTACGTGCCTCCACTTCGACAGCGTCTTCTCCCCGTCACCTTTGTTGTAGCGGTGTAGCGTGCAAGGACGGGAGTGGAAGAAGTGTCACAAGATGGAGCTAACTGTTTTAATGACATTCACACTTTACTTCAATCAATAACGGAGCAGCATCTCCTCAGCCGTGGCTCACTAGTGCAACAACAACGCCCGAAATGTGTCCCGTGAAAAACTGTCCGACCGGAACTCTCTAATAACCAAATTTCCGTGGGTCAATTATGTAAACTCACTTTTTATCTCGCTTCCATAGCGAGATATAAGTTAGAAGTGTACGCTAATTTATATTAGAAATGTCAACCGCTGAGGATGAATGTCACATAACAAGAAGATAGAGAAAAAGAAGAAGCTTATCCACTACGGCATGGCCACGGACTACAGGGGTGGACGTGTGCAAATTCTCAGGACTTATGCAGATCCCAAATACACATCAGCAGGAACCAGAAGGAAATGAACGTTGCTTTTGCATAATATTGTGGAACAAAATGCCAGATAATATGTCTGCTAATGGGTGCCAATTTGCGGTCCTTATACACACACCATAGTAATACTTGTATCTCTGACTACGGTAGCCGTAATGGGCCGACAATCCATCAAGCCGTGCGGCTTCAAAGTCGTACTAGAACATTTCCACAGATTTTTGAGCGCTGTGTGTAATGTTCTATATTCTCAATATATATCATATTATATATCGTCATATTGCAGTCTACACGTATCTCTTATGTGTGACTGCCATCTACTGGTCACACTTATTACACCATGTACCAAATAAAATTGCTTCGAGGTCGGTAAGCACAACCAGAAATATTCTGTACATTAGGTTATAAGGTGCACTGTCGATTTTTGAGAAAATGAAAGGATTTTAAGCGTGCCTTATCCTCTTAAGGCCCAAGTTGTTTGTTTACATGCTTGTTTTATTTATTTTTGCTATTTGGGCTTATTGGACCCTAATTAGAATAGAAACAAAGTATCATCTTTTTATTTGATGTACTTAGTCCATAAGTACACAAACGTGTACTTCATGTGTAGTGACATGCTAAATCTTATTTTTACACTTTTTTTCCCCCAAATTCCATTGTATGTTATACTCTTCTGACACCACCAGATGGCAGTATAAGTGTCCACATAAGCGGCCATAAGACCCCAATTCAGTAGTGTACACAATTTTGGAAATAAGAGCTAAAAGGTGCTGTCCACGCATGTGACCACTAAGGCCTTTAGAGGTATAGTACAAAAAAACGTATCACTTTCTTTTGGTATAGTTTCCTCCCGGGCTTTCTCAGGGTTCCTATTCGGTTGAGTTTTTTCTTTTTTCGGATGTGGGTTCAGTTCAATTACGGGCCCACCACATCATTTCATGGTGGCCCTCCACATCATTTTATCGTGGACCACGCTTCATTTTGATTTGTCACCCCCTGGCCTCTGTCAATGCGTGGACTTTGGGGTTTGTTTTCCCGCAATGCATAGGAAAGTTGGAGCGGGCAAGGCGTGAAGGTAAGGACATATTTATTTATTACTATAAAAAAGGAACAAAAGACACGCACAAGGCGGAAGTACAAAAACTTGGCTAATGAAACAAAAACTTGCACAAAGGCAGAAACTATGAACATGAAGCAAAACTCGTTAACTGTGACGTGAAAAAACAAAACTTACGTGGCATGGCGAGAAGCATAAATATGAACAGGCATGAGTATCAGAAGTAGCATGGCATGAAGTGAGCAGAGGTAGTAAGGATCATGTCACCAGAGCGATCAACAGACAAAGACAGGTTTAAATAACAGTGGCATGATTAGTGACAGGTGTGTGAGTTCAAATGAATCAGGTGCGTGACATGAGGATAGGTGAAAACTAATGGTCGCTATGGTGACAAAACAAACAAGAGTGCACAAAGAGTCCAAAAACCAAACCTGAACATGACCAAAACCAAACATGATCCCACAGACATGACAGCCTCTCGTTATGTGATGTTTGCCTCCCTCTCTGACCTCTGCCTCCATTTTCCTGCACTCTTTTGACACGCTTCTACCAACAAAAAATAAAAAATATGCAACCTTGCGACTTAAAGAACATAAAAGGTTCAGCTGAGGGGCGCCAAACAACAAGAGAACATTTTTATTTATTTTTTAAAAGGCGTCTATATGTGCCCGTGTGTCAATGTAATCCTCAGTAATCTGTCAGTGCAGACCTCGGTGGCACTGAGTTGGCATTCTTGGCTCGGGGCGGGAAAAAGCAACAAAAAAAAGCACTTCTATCACCTTTTAGCACAATGTTTGCTAACAGTACAGAAGGGCAGGAAGTGGCGGGTTTGGCGGGGTCATGGAAGAATGGAAAGAGGAAGAATAGCGCGAGGGGACGCTGTGAAGGGTTGCAGGCGGGTGAGAGGCGCTGGATGGCGAGGGGGGCGGGGGGGGGGGCGAGGAGATTTGGCCTTGGCGTGTGTGCTGTGTCTTTAGTGTTGACACAAATGAACAACACCAGTTCACTTCCCTCCACCGCTTTCATCCTCTGCTGCCATGATGTACAAAGACACTGGTCTATGGAGGCACACTTATCTGCAGGCAGCAGCAGCGCTCAGCTAGTGTGTGTGTGTGTGTGTGTGTGTGTGTGTGTGTGTGTGTGTGTGTGTGTGTGTGTGTGTGTGTGTGTGTGTGTGTGTGTGTGTGTGTGTGTGTGTGTGTGTGTGTGTGTGTGTGTGTGTGTGTGTGTGTGTGTGTGTGTGTGTGTGTGTGTGTCTGCATGGTCTGAGTATAGTGGCATGCGTGCCTGTGTGACACATGTCAAAGTGGCTCGTGAGGTTTTAAAGGCTGTTCTGCTGCCAATTTAGTAGAATTGTGCACCAAAAGTGATGCACTGTGCAGTGGAAGCAGCACATTGAAACAGCCTGAATGATCTATGGTCTATGATCTATGGCAGGGGTCACCAACGCGGTGCCCGCGGGCACCAGGTAGCCCGTAAGGACCAGATGAGTAGCCCGCCGGCCTGTTCTAAAAATAGCTCAAATAGCAGCACTTACCAGTGAGCTGTCTCTATTTTTTAAATTGTATTTATTTACTAGCAAGCTGGTCTCGCTTTGCCCGACATTTTTAATTCTAAGAGAGACAAAACTCAAATAGAATTTGAAAATCCAAGAAAATATTTTAAAGACTTGGTTTTCACTTGTTTAAATAAATTCATTAATTTTTTTACTTTGCTTCTTATAACTTTCAGAAAGACAATTTTAGAGAAAAAATACAACCTTAAAAATGATTTTAGGATTTTTAAACACAAATACCTTTTTACCTTTTAAATTCCTTCTTCTTCTTTCCTGACAATTTAAATCAATGTTCAAGTAATTTTTTTTATTTTTATTGTAAAGAATAATAAATACATTTTAATTTAATTCTTCATTTTAGCTTCTGTTTTTTCGACAAAGAATATTTGTGAAATATTTCTTCAAACTTATTATGATTAAAATTCAAAAAAATTATTCTGGCAAATCTAGAAAATCTGTACAATCAAATTTAAATCTTATTTCAAAGTCTTTTGAATTGATTTTAAACTGTTTGTTCTGGAAAATCTAGAAGAAATAATGTTTTGTCTTTGTTAGAAATATAGCTTGGTCCAATTTGTTATATATTCTAACAAAGTGTAGATTGGATTTTAACCTATTTAAAACATGTCATCAAAATTCTAAAATTAATCTTAATCAGGAAAAATTACTAATGATGTTCCATAAATTATTTTTTAAAGTTTTTGTCTTCTTTTTTTCGGTTGAATTTTGAATTTTAAAGAGTCGAAATTGAAGATAAACTATGTTTCAAAATTTAATTGTCATTTTTTTTCATGTTTTCTCCTCTTTTAAACCGTTCAATTAAGTGTAAATATCATTAATTATTAATAATAACATAGAGTTAAAGGTAAATTGAGTAAATTGGCTATTTCTGGCAATTTATTTAAGTGTGTATCAAACTGGTAGCCCTTCACATTAATCACTACCCAAGAAGTAGCTCTTGGTATTAAAAAGGTTGGTGACCCCTGATCTATGGTCTATGATCTATGGTCTATGATCCTGGGTCTATGATCTATGGCCCCCTCGGGGATGATATTTGATTAGTATTACAAGCGGCCCGCAGGCCACAGCCGCCTGCTGCTGTTTTGCACGCTAGTCATAGTCAAGTCATAGACATGGGGTCCCACAGTAAATTTTTGAAAACAAATGATGAATCAATCAATCAATCAATCAAAGTTTATTTATATAGCCCTTAATCACAAGTGTCTCAAAGGGCTGCACAAGCCACAACGACATCCTGGGCTCAGATCCCACATCAGGGCAAGAAAAAACTCAACCCAACTGGATACAATGAGAAACCTTGGAGAGGACCGCAGACCCCCCAAAACCCCCACCCCCTGGGCGACCGGTGCAATGGACGTGGAGTGGATCCAGTTAATAGAGAGAGTCCAGTCCATAGTGGATCTAACATAATAGTGAGAGTCCAGTCCATAGTGGATCTAACATAATAGTGAGAGTCCAGTCCATAGTGGATCTAACATAATAGTGAGAGTCCAGTTCATAGTGGATCTAACATAATAGTGAGAGAGTCCAGTCCATAGTGGATCTAACATAATAGTGTGAGAGTCCAGTCCATAGTGGATCTAACATAATAGTGAGAGTCCAGTCCATAGTGGATCTAACATAATAGTGATAGTCCAGTCCATAGTGGATCTAACATAATAGTGAGAGTCCAGTCCATAGTGGATCTAACATAATAGTGAGAGTCCAGTCCAAAGTGGATCTAACATAATAGTGTGATAGTCCAGTCCATAGTGGATCTAACATAATAGTGAGAGTCCAGTCCATAGTGGATCTAACATAATAGTGAGAGTCCAGTCCCTAGTGGATCTAACATAATAGTGAGAGTCCAGTCCATAGTGGATCTAACATAATAGTGTGAGAGTCCAGTCCATAGTGGATCTAACATAATAGTGAGAGTCCAGTCCATAGTGGATCTAACATAATAGTGAGAGTCCAGTCCATAGTGGATCTAACATAATAGTGAGAGTCCAGTCCATAGTGGATCTAACATAATAGTGAGAGTCCAGTCCATAGTGGGGCCAGCAGGAGACCATCCCAAGCGGAAACGGGTCAGCAGCGCAGAGATGTTCCCAACTGATGCACAGGAGAGCGGTCCACCCCGGGTTCCGACTCTGGACAGCCAGCACTTCATCCATGGCCACCGGACCTGTGTCCCCCCCCCCTCCCCCCCCTGCACAAGGGAGAGGGGGTCAAAGGAGAAAAGAAAAGAAACGGCAGATCAACTGGTCTAAAAAGGGGGGGTCTATTTAAAAGCTAGAGTATACAAATGAGTTTTAAGATAGGACTTAAATGCTTCTACTGTATGTAAAATATGTATATGTAATATATGTAAAATACGTAAAATATGTCATATGTAAAATACGTGTGGCGCAGTTAAGTTCAACACATACCTTTGGTAAAGGGACAGCCACCGCATGCAGGACATGTAACATCTGTGAAGACCAACAAGTCCTGCAAGAAGATGTTTCTCATATCACCACAGCTGATGTGTGCTACACCACATTGAAGAGGGTGCACCAACTGTACCACACAAACAAGAGCATAAAGATGCAACTACTGGCTGAATGTGAATTTATTTTTGCCTCCTTGGACATCTTAAAGTAATCACAGCCAGCTGGGATGGCATTGTGCCAAAATAAGAAATCAGCATCGTCATCCGAAAAAGGTAAATAAACTTGTTTGTTTCAACAACTGTTGAAACTAAAGAAGAGTGAATGGTGCACTATGTTAAGTTGTTGTTGTTGTGCGTTTACTACATAATCGATTAGTAAGTGCACCTTGTTTGCAAGATTACTGCAAACTGTAGAGACTTCCAAACTGTGCACTTAATTCTTCCGATACTTACTGTCACCAAGTTTTGAGCAAATCAATAACTTTCTGTGCAGTAAAACATTTCAAAAATGTTTCCTGTATGACATTGTGACTACCAAATTGCATTTATATCCAAATATTGGGTTATTTTCCTAAGCTAATCCAAATTAGCTTAAAAAAAACATATATATATTATATATATATATATATTATATATATATATATATATATATATATATATATATATATATATATATATATATATATATATATATACAGTATATATATATATATATATATATATATATATATATATATATATATATATATATATACTGTATATACCAGATCTGGGCATTCTGCGGCCCGCGGGCCACATCCGGCCCTTTGTGCGTCCCTGTCCGGCCCGCGTGAGGCCAATCATAAATGACAAAAGAAATTTTAAAAAGTATCTATGTCGAGTGTGCAATACAACGGTGCTGCTTTTGTTTTGAAAAGCGTTATTTGTATTACTTCCGTGTGGACGTATGCGCGTGTGTGATTGTGAGTGAATGTGAACATCTGCAATCACAAATTACAAAATAAAGTTGAAAAAACATCCATGTCGTGCGCGCAATACAACTGTGCTGCTTTTATTTTGAAAAGTGTTCTTTATGGGCGTATGTCCATGTGTAACCTGTGAGTGAAGGTGCACAGTGACAAGTGATGCTCGGTTATCGCCGAGACGCTACAAAGACAAAAGTTGATGACGAATGGCGTGTTTTCAACAAGACATGGACTGCCAAGCAACGTTCCCTCTAAGGTGCGCGCCTGCGCAATTGCGCACTGCTCAAGCGTCCTCTGCGCACAGCAAATATATGCCGCGCACCAAATCAAATCCCAACTGGATTCTAAACAAAATAAACACATTTATTCTGTGTAATTTTGCAATGCAACTCTGAGTGACAGTGACAACAAGCGGCCCTAACGGTGTTCGTCAACACCGTTCAATTGAACACCGTTCAATTATTGTAACGTCTATCGAGATGCTTCGAGGACAGGAATTATATTGATCACTTTATTGAGCAAAACTGTTTATATTCGGACATAACCACACCAAAAACATGAGTAAAACACTTCTATCTCGAAAAACTAGTTATTTTCTGCCATACAAAACAAGCCAAAACCAACTTGTCATCTGTCACCAACACGCATACCACTAAACCACTGGTGCGTTTATGGCCACACAAAAAGTCGGACAACTCAAACACCACACAAAGTTACACTATGACTCCTCAGTCATACGTGTGCTTATTCTACTGTCATTTATTATTAATGTTCATTTATTTATATGAATCATGGAATGCTGTTACTAGAGAAAGTTACAGGAATGCACACTTCATCCTATGCTTACATTTCATTGTGCAACATGAGGATGTTTAAGGGGAACTAAATGTGATCTCTGAAAGGGGTACAAATGATTTCCAAAGCAGTGCTTTTGGTATAAAGTTAAGTTAGGTTAGATGAAAGTATTATTATTATTATTATTATAATTATTTATCTTACGGTGTACATCAAAAATAATATTGAGCAAAATTTAATTGAAATATTGTCGATGTGGCCCTCCAGCAGTGCTCGGGTTGCTCATGCGGCCCCCGGTAAAAATGAATTGCCCACCCCTGGTATATACACATATTTATCCTTCACTGCACACCCTTGGCATTCTCTCGATGAGCTTCAAGTACACCCGTGAAGGGAAAACCATTTCAGGTGACTACCTCTTGAAGCTCATCGAGAGAATGCCAAGGGTGTGCGAAAAAGTAATCAGAGCAAAGGGTGGCAATTTTGAAGAAACTAGAATATAAAACATGTTTTCAGTTGTTTCACCTTTTTTTTGTTAAGTCCATAACTCCACATGTGTTCATTCATAGTTTTGACGTAACAATCTACAATGTAAATAGTTATGAAAATAAAGAAAACCCATTGAATGAGAAGGTGTGTCCAAACTTTTGTACATATACATATACATATACATATATGTTAGGGGACCCCTGGCTAAGGTGGTCAATAACTAGTAGACTATCAAAATAGATGCAGCCCTACTTCTCATATATCAATTACTCAGTTCATATAATTTAAAGTGATCCATCTCCAACCATACAAATATGCAGTGTGTAAATAAATATTTGATACGTACTAGCATATTTATAGAGTTGGGAATCCTTGGTCATCTTATGAGTCCATTTTAAATCGATGTATGCATCTGTAATTATTATATGTACAACATTTATTATATTTAATTATTAATTAGGCTTATTAAAGACTCCTTTGTCCACGGACAAACGCAATATTGTGTCATTTCCAGTTTATGGGTGAGTGCGCACAGCATTGACTAGATACATGACAACGGTAGAAGCCTGCTCACAGTGCTCAGTGATAAAACAAATAAGCATCCCTACTTGGCGAGCTGGCAGCCTTGAGTTAGTTTCCCTGCCTTCTAAAACCACAGAAAGTTCAGACACGTTGGCTCCGGTCGCCACAAAGTTGCAGCTCAAAGACGTGTGTCGTCTAGCTACTCATTCATATCTAGGGCTTCCCAGTCTGTGGAACGCTCTCCCTGACCACCTGAGGGCACCACAGACTGTGGATGCTTTTAAAAAAGGCCTAAAAACCCTTCTTTTTTTTTTTTAAAAATTATTTTTTAAAGATATATGTGTGCTAGTTCTAGCTATTAGGCTGTTCTATTTTTTATTTGTATTTGTATTTTTTTAAATTTTTTGTAACTTTTTATTTATTTCTTGTAATTTTGTATTTATTTATTTTTTAACGATTATTAATTATTTATTTGTAATGCACCGTAGCACTTTGAGGTTCTTTGCTCAATGTAAAGTGCTTTTACAAATAAAATATATTATTGTTATTAGTGTTGCAGTGCCGTGTGGATAATATTGTCTCTCTCTACTTGCTAATGTACTCTTGTTAGCTGGTTTCTCTCTGCGGTTCCAGTTAGACTTACGTTGAAATGTACACAGCATTTATTCTGTTCTTGTTCCACTACTTCACAGTCAAGCTGGCATAGCGCTGCGGTTAGCATGTTCGCATGTCCTCCCCCCATTTTGTGTGTCAAGCATAGACCGTCTCGGTTACTTTATTCAACATACAGTGGTGGTCAGAAGTGTACGTACACTTGTAAAGAACATCATGTCATGGCTGTCTGGAGTTTCCAATCATTTCTACAACTCTTATTTTTTTGACCACATAACTTTCCTCGAGAAGGTCTTATTTTTGTCCATGTGATGTCAGATGAAGCAAAAATGGAGCTGTTTGGCCACAATACCCAGCAATATGTTTGGAGGAGAAAAGGTGAGGCCTTTAATCCCAGGAACACCAAGCCTACTGTCAAGCATGGTGGTTGTAGTATTACTGTTTTGCTGCCAATGGAACTGCTGCTTTAAATGGGACAATGAAAAAGGAGGATTAGCTCCAAATTGTTCAGGACAAGCTAACATCATCAGCCCGGAGGTTGGGTCTTGTTAGGTGTTCCAACAGGAGAATGACCTCAAAAGTGGTAAAGGAATGGCTAAATCAGGCTAAAATGATTCCCAAAGTCCTGCCTTAAAGGTGTGGACAATGCTGAAGAAACAAGTCCATGTCAGAAAAGCAACACATTTAGCTGAACTGCAGCAATTTAGTGGTCAAGTGGTCAAGCAGAAGCTTGTGGATGGCTACCAAAAGCGCCTTATTGCAGGTCAACTTGCCAAGGGACATGTAAGCAAATATTATTTATTTTTCTCACTGGCACTCATGGAGGGCGGACACTCCCCTTTCCTCTCCCTTATCTCGCCTGCTTGCTTCTTTGTCTTGTCTTGTCTTAACCAACGCCCTTGACACCCTCCCCTGTATGGCTAGATATCTGGAGATGTACCTTGTAATATGTATGTGTGCTTTGCTATGGAGGTTTTTCTTCCCACTCCAGACTGGGCCCCCTTAGGAGCCCAGTCTAGATAGTATTTTTCTTACTCATCCTTCCCCAGTGTTTACCTTTTTCCCATCTTTTACGGGGCGCCTTGTGGTGACCCATCAGCGTTCCTGTTCTGTAACCCTGTACACTGTTTGTTTGTCTCGTCTTCAACGGGTTTGTGCTGAACACAAAATGTTGCTGTACTTGTGCAATGACAATAAAGACCTACCTGCCTACCTACCTACCTAACATTGTTGTATGTATATCAATCAATCAATCAATCAATCAATGTTTATTTATATAGCCCTAAATCACAAGTGTCTCAAAGGGCTGTACAAGCCACAACGACATCCTCGGTACAGAGCCCACATACGGGCAAGGAAAACTCACCCCAGTGGGACGTCAATGTGAATGACTATGAGAAACCTTGGAGAGGACCGCATATGTGGGTAACCCCCACCCCTCTAGGGGAGACCGAAAGCAATGGATGTCGAGTGGGTCCGACATAATATTGTGAAAGTCCAACACATCAGCGAAAGTCCAGTCCATAGTGGGGCCAGCAGGTACCATCCCGAGTGGAGACGGGTCAGCAGCGTAGAGATGTCCCCATCTGATGGACAGGATAGCGGTCCACCCCGGGTTGGGAGCAGAGTAGAAAAGAAAAGAAAAGAAACGGCAGATCAACTGGTCTAAAAAGGGAGTCTATTTAAAGGCTAGGGTATACAAATGAGTTTTAAGATGAGACTTAAATGCTTCTACTGAGGTAGCATCTCTAACTTTTACCGGGAGGGCATTCCATAGTATTGGAGCCCCAATAGAAAACGCTCTATAGCCCGCAGACTTTTTTTGGGCTCTGGGAATCACTAATAAGCCGGAGTTCTTTGTGGAAGTTGCCTCCTAGTGGGTTCTGCTGATCACACACTTGCGCGGGAGTCCGGCGTTTAGGGTTCAACAAAGCTTTATTGCTCATCAAGTGCAGCACGACTCCGCCTGGTTCGTGTCTAATTGCTCCACCGTTTCTCCAAGCCCTTCTATTCCTTCTGCTCCCGGCCGCTACTGATAAGAACAACAGGTGATTAGATAACTAGCCCCAGCTGGGCAATCTAATCACCTGTCAGCTGTGTTTCAAAGCCCGCCCTGGCACACCCCGCTTCTGCAGCAAGCGCGCCGACCACGCCCCCCTCCACATACCTCCACCGCCAGACTTAGGCCCCTCCCTCCATTTGAGATGGCGAGGCACTCCCTTACCACCGTGCTGTACCTCGCCTCCCAGTCCGACAGTTTTCTCCTGATGTACAGAACAAGGCGGTCAACGCCCCCCACCTGCTGGGACAAAGCGACTCCCAGCCCTCCGCCCGACGCGTCCGCCCGCAAACAGAACGGGAGGGAAAAATGAGGCATGTGCAGGACCGGCTCCTCGCAAAGGGCTTTCTTAACCCTCTCAAATGCCTGCTTGCAGTGCTCCTTCCACTGGACCAGTTCTGGTTAGTGGGCTGGTTAGGTCCGCAAACCGGGGGATGAACCTCCGGTAGTAACCCGCCAGCCATAGAAACTGCCTCACCTCTTTGTTTGACTTGGGAGTCGGGCAGGACACAATTGCTGCTGTTTTATCTAGATTGCCCAGCTGGGTCTTGTTATCTAATCACCTGTCAGCTGTGTTTCAAAGCCGGCCCTGGCACACCCCGCTCCTGCAGCAAGCGCGCCGACCACGCCCCCCTCCACATACCTCCACCGCCAGACTTAGGCCAAGAAGCCGTCCAGCCACGCCTACTAAACCCCCCACCGATGGCGAGGCACTCCACCGTGCTGTACCTCGCCTCCTGATCCGACAGTTTTCTGCTGATGTACAGAACAGGGCGGTCAACGCCCCCCGCCTGCTGGGACAAAGCGACTCCCAGCCCTCCGCCCGACGCGTCCGCCCGCAAATAGAACGGGAGGGAAAAATCAGGCATGTGCAGGACCGGCTCCTCGCAAAGGGCTTTCTTAACCCTCTCAAATGCCTGCTTGCAGTGCTCCTTCCACTGGACCAGTTCTGGTTAGTGGGCTGTTTAGGTCCGCAAACCGGGGGATGAACCTCCGGTAGTAACCCGCCAGCCATAGAAACTGCCTCACCTCTTTTTTTGACTTGAGAGTCGGGCAGGACGCATTTGCCCACTAGATTTAGATTGCCCAGCTGGGTCTAGTTATCTAATCACCTGTCAGCTGTGTTTCAAAGCCGGCCCTGGCACACCCCGCTCCTGCAGCAAGTGCGTTGACCACGCCCACCTCCACAGTATACTTTTGACCCAGCAGATTTGCTCACATTTTCAGTAGACCCATAATAAATTCATAAAAGAAACAAACAACAAAAGGGGGAGTTACATAGTTGCAGTGGTGGCTGTCCAGATTCGGGACCCCGGGTGGACCCCTAGCCTGTGCATCGGTTGGGGACATCTCTGCGCTGCTGACCCGTCTCCACACAGTATGGTTTCCTGCTGGCCCCACTATGGACTGGACTCTGGCTGATGTGTTGGATCCACTGTGGACTGGACTTTCACAATATTATGTCAGACCCACTCGACATCCATTGCTTTCGGTCTCCCCTAGAGGGGTAACCCACATATGCGGTCCTCTCCAAGGTTTCTCATAGTCATTCACCGACGTCCCACTGGGGTGAGTTTTTCCTTGCCCGTATGTGGGCTCTGTACCGAGGATGTCGTTGTGGCTTGTGCAGCCCTTTGAGACACTTGTGATTTAGGGCTATATAAATAAACATTGATTGATTGATTGATTGATTGAAACTTGGTTTTTTTGTGACCAACAAGGATGTGCTCCAATCAGTCTATCACAAAAAAATAAGAGTTGTAGAAATGATTGGAAACTCGAGACTGTTATGTATGCGAGGGGTGGAAGGAGACGACACTACAAAGAAGCTCAGGTTACCGTGTTTATTGTAACCTTTGATGAGTGTGTGGGAGGTGTATGCTACTCTATGTGTTTGTTGCGGGACTAGGTGTGATTGTAGCCATGTGAATAATACCAGACGATGTTGTAGGTGCGTGATGGATGAATCCTTCGTCAGTCCAGAGGGGCTAGGCAAAGAGGGTATCCGTGGGCAAGCGAGTGGTCGGGGGCTGGAGCGAAGCAACGAGGTCAGAGTCCATGCGAGGGTCGAGCAGTCCAAAGTCCGCAGTGAGGTCGAGATACACAACTCGAGCACACGGAACAGGGAGGATATGCGAAGAGATAACGACGTTCCGGAGTAGGCTCCAAGGGTCCACTGGCTTTTATGCTGCAGTCCTGATTACCTCCAGGTGTGCGGATTGCTGATAGTCTGCAGCTTCGCCTTTGCGTGGGCGTGAAGTGACTGGCTCGTGCGGGGGCGTGTCCTGGCATGCTGCCGACATGAGTGCTGGAGAAACTTGCTGCAGGAGGATTGCGGGTTCGAGGCCGCGCCGTGACAGAGACAGCCATGGCATGATGTTCTTTACAAGTGTATGTAGATTTTTTTGTATGTAAACGTTTGACCACGGCTGTACATAAATAATAGATATTTGGACACGTGTCCATCCATTTAGAATTGTCCACGCCCCGTCGGGGAGCATCGAGGAATTGATGGTCTTTCCCCACCGCTAATATATATTGTATACCCACTTGGGGAATAGTTTTACATAATATCTCTGCATTCATCCATAGAGCGTCAGAAATCCTGATCAACGTTCCACCTCAGTCGCCAACACCCGCCCTGCATGTCTCCTCGGGAGGTGAGACAGAGGACAAGCATGTTCAAACACCTCCATCCACACACGTGTTCAAACAAGGACAAAAAAAAAAACACTCCTTGATTCTTTCCGATGCAGAAACACCGATTCTGCAGTTTTATTTTAAAAACGTGCTCAGACCTTTAAGAACCTCCGGAGACGAATTCCAGCTCATCAGCGGCGCTATTTTGCAGTTCGTCATCGCTCGCCCCAAACATTCCCGGCTTGGAAAAAACGTACCTTGACAGCTCTAATGGTTTTGTGAACTCAATCATGAAAACGGTAACTGGCTGGTGCAAGATGTTTAATATGCAGATGGCATGCTAATGAGGCGTGCTGCTGCTTCTCATGACGTGTGGACGACTGCTGCTGTCAACGCTGGGGAACAAGTCCACGTCTTAAAGCGATCATTTTATGATGGGTTTTTTCTACATTTAAAACACTCCCTTGTCATCCACATAGGTTTTTTTTTTGGTTAAAATGTTGCATAGATGATGTTTTACAGACTGTCTTTCAAGAATGTGAGCGCCCTCGGAGACAAATGACGAAAATTGAGGAAAAAAAGTTTCTATATACACTGCAAAAAGTCAGTGTTCAAAAACAAGGGAAGAAAATACAAAAATGTGGGGTAGCAAAATTATCTGCCAATAGAACAAGAAAATGTGGCTTGTCAAGACTTTCCAAAACAAGTCAAATTAAAGCTGCAAGCAGCGATGGACGGGACCGACTTTGAGGGCTCATAAAATCCAAACCGGAGCAGTAATTAAAACGCTTTCATTAACTTTTAATCAGAAGGGTTCAATCTCTCTCCTGTGCAAATTTGAAGCCGACACGACAAACGCGCTCAGAGGAGATAATGTTTGAAAAAAGGTGACTGTTTTTACACAACTTTTGTTTTGAAGGGGGAATTTCAAAATTCCTGTGGATTTTTGCTGGGGGTTGTGAGTGTATGAAATATAGGTCTAAGTGAGACCTACATAGAGGTTTTTGTTTCATGTCTCTACGGCATTCCTACTGGGAGTTAGAGGCAGTTTTGTCTGTGTTTTCTTCCTAGGGGGCGCTAGAGCGCAATTTTGAGTTTTGGGGTTTGTTTTTTTGATTAGATCGCAATTTTCGCCAGTCCTGATGTGTGTGTCCAATTTGGTGAGTTTTGAAGCATGGTAAGGGGGTCAAATTACAGCTCAAAGAGGCGGCGGTATAATAATAAAACGCTAGAAATTCAATAGGGTCCTCTGTCCCAAAGGGACTCGGTCCCTAATTAAAGCTGCAAGCAGCGTTGGTCGGGTCCGCATTTTGGCTGGTGCTAGTCCTAGGTGTCCCGATACTTTTGTCCTGTGGTAGTCCTGAGTGAGACCTACATAGAGGTTTTTGTTTCGTGTCTCTACGATATTCGTACTGGGAGTTAGAGGAAGTTGTGTAGTGTACTACCTTCTCTACGTTCTGTGCTCACGCTGGTGCTTTCTGTTTTTAAGCAGCACTCTTAAAACAACAGCAGCGGAGCAACTTTAGTGCTGCGAGTCTTTGAAGGCTCGTAAAATCAAAACGGTAGCATGTATCAAAAATTCGTACAGGACTTTTAATCAGAAGGGTTCAATCTCTCTCCTGTAGCAGTTTGAAGCCGAAACAACAAACGCGCTCAGAGGAGATAATGTTTGATGTTTGGTGACCGGTTGTAACAAAAATGTTGTTTTGAAGGAGGAATAGCAAACTTCCTGTTGATTTTTGCTGAAGGATGTCAATCTATGAAATGTAGGTCTAGGCGAGACCTGCATAGAGGTATTTGTTTCATGTCTCTTCTTACCGGAAGTTACAAGCAGTTTTGTCTGAGTTTTCCTCTGAGGAGCAGTTTTTTCTGTGTTTTTTTCAAAAATTATGGAGAGCACAATTTTGAGTTTTGGGGTTCGGTTTTTTTTTAGATCGCAATTTCCACCAGTCCCGATGTGTGTGAGAATTTTGGTGAGTTTTGAAGTATTTTAAGGGGGTCAAATTACAGCTCAAAAATCCAAAATGAGTGTTTGTAGTCATTTTTTGTCTTGAAGGGGAAATTGCCAACTTCCTGTTGGTTTTTGCCCGATGATGTGAAATTATGAAAGGTAGGTCTAAGTGAGACCTACATAGAGGTTTTTGTTTCATGTCTCTACGACATTCCTAGTGAGAGTTAGAAGGCAATTTACTTCCTAGGGGGCGCTAGAGAGCAGTTTTGATTTTTGGGTTGTTTTTTTTTTTACTAAAGTGTGTGTGTCAAATTTGGTGAGTTTTGAAGCATGTTAAGGGGGGCAAAGTAGTGTGCAACGGTGCGGAAAAAGAAAGAAAGAATAATAAAACCTTACAATAACAATAGGTTCCTTTGTAACCAGTACAAAGGACTCACTGAGGGAGTCCTTTGTACAGGGTACAGGGCGGACCCTAATTAGCTAACCTCAATGAACCCCAAAATACCTTCAAATAAGTATATTCTCAATAACAACAAGTGCACTTTTCGTGATAGCAAAAACAAATATGAGACCTTTTTTCTCAATATGTTGAAAAATATTCTTAAATGAAGTAAATGCTAGTGCCATTATCTTGACATAATAATATGCGCTCGGCATTACATTACTTGAAACCAGCAAACTTACACTAAAAACTAGTTTATTTTTCTTAATGGAAAGGCAAAAAGGCAACGCTCAGGCAAATCATATTGTCTAAAAATGCATTTTCCCATCGATAACATGACATCGTCGCGCCAAGTGCGTGCTCTTTCAGTCAATTAGTGAGCAAGGAATATAGTATATATATATATATATATATATATATATATATATATATATATATATATATATATATATATATATATATATATATATATATATATATATATATATATACACTACCGTTCAAAAGTTTGGGGTCACCCAAACAATTTTGTGGAATAGCCTTCATTTCTAAGAACAAGAATAGACTGTCGAGTTTCAGATGAAAGTTCTCTTTTTCTGGCCATTTTGAGCGTTTAATTGACCCCACAAATGTGATGCTCCAGAAACTGAATCTGCTCAGTTTTGTAGCTTTTGTAACGAGCTAAAGTGTTTTCAGATGTGTGAACATGATTGCACAAGGGTTTTCTAATCATCAATTAGCCTTCTGAGCCAATGAGCAAACACATTGTACCATTAGAACACTGGAGTGATAGTTGCTGGAAATGGGCCTCTATACACCTATGTAGATATTGCACCAAAACCAGACATTTGCAGCTTACATTAGCAATGTATAGAGTGTATTTCTTTAAAGTTAAGACTAGTTTAAAGTTATCTTCATTGAAAAGTACAGTGCTTTTCCTTCAAAAATAAGGACATTTACATGTGACCCCAAACTTTTGAACGCTAGTGTATATATACAGTATATATATTTACAGCCCGTCCCCCGGCCAATTTTTTTTTAATTGTAATTTTGAAGAATTTATCTGAATGTGCATGAACTATTTCTGTTCAAAATTGTTTTGAAATATTAAATATTAACTGTCGGTTTAATTATGAGACACAATTGTGTCAAAGTCAAGTTGTTGTTTTTTTATTTCATGCTTGAAATAAGAAATGATGACTTTAAAAAAGTAGTTTTCTACTTGTGAGTGTTGATGACACAGCTTTGCAACACTTGATATTCTAGTTTCAAGCATGTTTTACTCAATATAGCTCATCAAATCTCAGCAACAAGCTGTAATATCTTACTGAGATCCTTTAGGACCAAAACACTTAAAACAAGTAAAACTGTGACGACCGGGTGCGGGTGTGCGTTCTCTCAGGGATGCAGATCGGTCTTCGGACACAGCTTGCAGGTAAGCAATGATTTATTAAAGCATAAATCAGATAGTAACAAATAAACACGTGCTTATAGCACTAAAAGTACACAACTAAAAGAGCTAGCGTGGGAGCTAGAGTAAAACACTAAACAGAGCCTTTAGCGTGAAAGCTAGCAGGTTACCAGAGCCTTTAGCGTGGAAGCTAGCAGGTTACCTGAGCCTTTAGCGTGAAAGCTAGCAGGTTACCAGAGCCTTTAGCGTGGAAGCTAGCAGGTTACCAGAGCCTTTAGCGTGGAAGCTAGCAGGTTACCAGAGCCTTTAGCGTGGAAGCTACAAGGTTTACAGAACAGGAACAGAAGTCGTCAACTGTCGTGCGAACACAAACTACGATGCAACACAGACTGAATGAAGAGGCAGGCTTATATAATGAAGACCATAATGAAAAACAGGTGCGCGTCGGGAACACCCGCGGCAGGTGAAAGTAATCAGTTGCTATGGTAACAAACTCAGGTGCATAAACAGATACTAAAAAGGAGTCCGAGACTAGCAGAAAAACACAAATGACTAGAAAACGTAAACCGAAATATGATCCATAACAAAAACACTCGAACATAAAATCTGCTTAGTGAGAAGAATGATCTTATCAGACAGAAAATAAGCAAATATCAGCCTTATTTGACATATTTCATCTTACTTAGATTTCAGTTTTTGCAGTTTACTGCCATGCAGGGATGATGTTCGTTAAGAAATGATCGATGTCGATGCCATTATCCAATCCTCTTATGGAATCCAGATAGGTTGTTGTGTGTTGTTGCGTTGACCAGCATTCCTCCAATGGGGAATTCAAATTGCTAGTCTCTCCCAGATTCTTTTTATGGCAATATGCTGTTGTTTATATTCAATCACCAGGCAGAAGTTGGTATTTTGTGGTTTATTCTCCAAGCTTAGAGGACAAACCTGAGACCAATCCAGCACACCAGCGTTCCCCAGCCCGGTCCAGATCGGTCTACCAAAACCCCGGAACTCCTGTCTACTTCCTCCTTCTCCTGCCCCCCCCCCCCCCCCCCCCCCACCTGCTGTTTCCCCCGTCTAGCTGTGCTCCGTATCTCAGGAATGTAATGGCAGTCTCAACAAAGACAGCGCTCTGACTCTAACCAAGGACACTCGAATCCAAGCACTTTGTACCACACGAGACATTAGCTGATGTAAATATGACTATAGGAGTTTTTAGAAAGAAGTAACACTTAAATATGGATATGGCTTCCAACAGTGTACACTCAGTTCCAAAAGCCATAGATGCGGAGCTGAAAAACTGATATATTTTGGTGGGTCTTCAATCAATCAATCAATCAATGTTTATTTATATAGCCCTGAATCACAAGTGTCTCAAAGGGCTGTACAAGCCACAACGACATCCTCGGTACAGAGCCCACATCTTGAGGGTCGCTCACAGTCCAACAGTGACGGTTAAGAAACACTATTATTTTAATTTGAAAAATTCAATAAAATTAAAATAAAATAGAAAAGAAACACTATTACAGGGGTCACCAAAGTGGTGCCCGCGGGCACCAGGTAGCCCGTAAGGACCAGATGAGTAGCCCGCTGGCCTGTTCTAAAAATAGCTCAAATAGCAGCACTTACCAGTGAGCTGCCTCTATTTTTAAAATGTTATTCATTTACTAGCAAGCTAGTCTTCGCTTTGCTCGACATTTTTAATTCTAAGAGAGACAAAACTCAAATAGAATTTGAAAATCCAAGAAAATATTTTAAAGACTTGGTCTTCACTAACTGACAAAGAAACAGATAACAGATTTGGTGTCCAGTTCAAAGTGAGACATGATTTATTTAAACATTTGAGAGTTGACTTTTATATTTTACATGAGTTATTTGTACAAACATGGTGCAAAGTAATTCATGATTTGTTAAAAAATGTTAGTGGCTAGCTAGTTAAAATGGGATATTGAGATTTCACAAGACTGTTTTAGAAGTGATCATTTGAAAATGTTCAATTTGAAAAATGTGCACTTAGAGAAAATATAAGAATAAAGTGTTGCATATTGATATTTATCTGTTTCTATATATATTTATTGTGAGGAATCATTAAGATGATCAGTGTTTCCACAATAATAAATATCATTAATTATTAATAATAACATAGAGTTAAAGGTAAATTGAGAAAATTGGCTACTTCTGGCAATTTATTGAAGTGTGTATCAAACTGGTAGCCCTTCGCATTAATCACTACCCAAGAAGTAGCTCTTGCTTTCAAAAAGGTTGGTGACCCCTGCACTATTATATACCCAGGGACCATCTCATGGTAAAGAAAAGAAGCCCGGGGCTCTCACCAATTCAGCGTTATGGTGACTTGTATTTTTCATGCCCTTCATTTTGCTGTATTTATCTGCCACACGTGGAAAATATGTTTGGGGTCTCTCTTGTGCCGCAGATGTTTAAAGACTTGTAAATACTGAATATGTTGCACCTAACTGTGGCCGACCAATACCAAGACCTCCAGCCTTTAAAAATACATCGTAAAAAACTAACATTGTCTTAACATTAATTTGCTATCTGTAAATGTTTCATACTACTATTTAAATGTTAATTTTTTTGGGGTGGAGGAATTATTTAATATGTCAAAAAGCATTTCTTTGTCGTGATCGTGCGAGTGTGTTTGGATCGGGTGCTGTTTCCTGTCAACTCAAACATTATTTAGAGGCCTTGCATAAATATGTTTTATTAACAACAAGAATGTTGGAGACAGAAGCTTTGCCAATTAGAAACCATCCAAGTGCTTTTTATTTTTATCAGCTTTCCTTTAATTATACTTTGAATAACAAATGTATGTATAAACCATTTAAAGGCCTACTGAAATGATTTTTTTTTTATTTAAACGGGGATAGCAGATCCATTCTATGTGTCATACTTGATCATTTCGCGATATTGCCATATTTTTGCTGAAAGGATTTAGTAGAGAACATGGACGATAAAGTTTGCTACTTTTGCTCGCTGATAAAAAAGCGGAAGTAGCGTGACGTCACAGGTTGAAAGGCTCCTCACATTTCCCCATTGTTTACACCAGCAGCGAGAGAGATTCGGACCGAGGAAGCCCCATTAATTTGAGCGAGGATGAAAGATTCGTGGATGAGGAACGTGAGAGTGAAGGACTAGAGTGCAGTGCAGGATGCATTTTTTTTCACTCTGACCGTAACTTAATGCAATATATACTTTTCGTTTAACAATTAAGGGCCCCCCACAAGTTTGGCCCCGAGAACCCTGAGAGGTCTTAGTCACAAAAATGTTAAAAATAAGTCAATTGTTATTAGTCTTTTTTTATTTTTTATTAATATTATTATTATTCAGCGCTTACATCTCTAGATCAATTCCAGGTCTATATGTCAATATATATATATATATATATATATATATATATATATATATATATATATATATATATATATATATATATATATATATATATATATATATATATATATATATAAATATATATATATATGCATACTGTACATATATGTATACATACATGTATATATTTATAGGTTTTTGGATGGGGCGGTATAGCTCGGTTGGTAGAGTGGCTGTGCCAGCAACTTGAGGGTTCCAGGTTTGATCCCCGCTTCCACCATCGTAGTCACTGCCATTGTGTCCTTGGGCAAGACACGCGACCCCCCCCCCCCCCCCGCCCCCCCTACCACTCACCCAAATGACTCCATTGTTAGCTGACCTTTGCTAGCGTTTATTTATGAGTTTTAGTGCATAAAAAAAAAAAACATACGTCCGTATTCTTGTCCTACATGAGGATTGTGAATGATAGACACAATTCCAAAAAAGAGAGTGGCTGTGCCAGCAACTTGAGGGTTCCAGGTTTGATCCCCCGCTTCCACCATCGTAGTCACTGCCATTGTGTCCTTGATCCTTGATGGTCCTTGGTTGGTCCTTGATCCCCGCTTCCACCATCGTAGGTGGTGCCACATCCACCTTGGTGGTCCCACATCCACCTTGGTCGGTCCTTGATCCCCGCTTCCACCATCGTAGGTGGTGCCACATCCACCTTGGTGGTCCCACATCCACCTTGGTTGGTCCTTGATCCCCGCTCCCACCAACGTAGTCACTGCCATTGTGTCCTTGATCCTTGATGGTCCTTGATCCCCGCTTCCACCATCGTAGGTGGTGCCACATCCACCTTGGTGGTCCCACATCCACCTTGGTTGGTCCTTGATCCCCGCTCCCACCAACGTAGTCACTGCCATTGTGTCCTTGATCCTTGATGGTCCTTGATCCCCGCTTCCACCATCGTAGGTGGTGCCACATCCACCTTGGTGGTCCCACATCCACCTTGGTTGGTCCTTGATCCCCGCTTCCACCATCGTAGTCACTGCCATTGTGTCCTTGGGCAAGACACGCGACCCCCCAAATGACTCCATTGTTAGCTAACCTTTGCTAGCGTTTATTTATGAGTTTTAGTGCATAAAAAAAACAAACTTATGTATTCTTGTCCTACATGAGGATTGTGAATGATAGACACAATTCCAAAAAAGTGCAATTCCCCTTTCAGAAGCAGCGGTAGTTTTACTAAATAGGGCAGAGGATCTCTTACTAGCTTGTTGTGTCAAAAAAAGTCTACTCAGATGACAAAGACCTGATTTGGCCGGTCGCCTCGCTTCAAATTGACATTGGGAAAGAAAGGATTCATCCCTGATTAGGTCGGCTCACACATGCCCAGATGCTGCCAATCAATGGCGGCTAATGGGCTGCCAGTCAAAGCACAAGTCACGGGACAGCTCAGGGACGCCGGTGGAACGGGCCTTTGTTTCTCTCGGCGCCACCAGACCGGACGGGCGAGAAATGAAACCACCGAAATCCAATCGGAGGACACGTTTCTTACTGAGCAGGTTGCTTGACTGCTTCTCAAGTCGGGAGTCTGTGAGGCTGAGCAACAGTGACGAGGACACAAGCGTCTCAAAAAGAGGACGGCTGTCCTTTCAGCCGGCGGCCGACAGCCTTCCGTATATCCGTCGCCATTCTGGGAAAAAGTGATGAAAAACGGCAAACGCTTACAGGCGGCGTATCAAAAGGAGCTTTGTGTCACGCTCGGAGACTAAGCTCCGTCTTGAGTCGGGCGTTTTGTTTTTGTGTGCAAAACTGACATCCAGCTGTTGACGCGGGCTTAAAATTCCTCCTCACTTTGGCACCAACTCGATTTTATTGGCGAGTAAAAACCCCTACGGTGATTCCCGTCTTTGACCGTGACAAGGCACGATATCATTCATCAGGTGGATGCGGTGAATTATTCATTGTTGAGCAAACACAGCTGTGATAATGACATCATTAATAGGGCTGTAACGGTACATGTATTCCTTATCGGAGTTGCCAATACGGAACATTCCCATGCATACCCACTTTCCACAAGTGAGAGTCAATGTTGTTTTTGACAACCGTCTTACATTTAGTCTTAGTTTTAGTCTTTTGGACTAAAATGCTTATTAGTTTTAGTCACATTTTAGTCACTTTTATGTGTGATAGTTTTAGTCCAGTTTTAGTCGATGAAAAGTCAAAAAGGTTTTAGTCCAAAAAAAAAAGAATAAAAAGTATAATATAAGTATATAAGTATAGTCTTTTAACAAATGAATTTAGGTCAATAAGTATTGGAGATTGCTGTTGGGGAGTGTCACACATAAGTTGTGAAAATAGCAGCAGATCTATAAGTTCAACCCATTGTAAGCTTGCAGATCTGCTATTTTCACAAATAATAACAATAAAGGAATGGTTTTAGACATACACTACCGTTCAAAAGTTTGGGGTCACCCAAACAATTTAGTGGAATAGCCTTCATTTCTAAGAACAAGAATAGACTGTCGAGTTTCAGATGAAAGTTCTCTTTTTCTTTACTATATCCTCTTGAAAATGAGAGTCGAGAACGCGAAATGGACATTCACAGTGACTTTTATCTCCACGACAATACATCGGCGAAACACTTTAGCTACGGAGCTAACGTGATAGCATCGGGCTCAAATGCAGGTATAAACAAAATAAATAAACCCCTGACTGGAAGGATAGACAGAAGATCAACAATACTATTAAACCATGGACATGTAAATACACGGTTAATAATTCCCAGCTTGGCGAAGATTAACAATGCTGTTGCTAACGACACCATTGAAGCTAACTTAGCAACAGGACCTCACAGAGCTATTATAAAAACATTAGCGCTCCACCTACGCCAGCCCTCATCTGCTCATCAACCCCCGTGCTCACCTGCGTTCCAGCGATCGACGGAAGGACGAAGGACTTCACCCGATCATCCGTGTGTTCGGCGGCTAGCGTCGGCTAGCGCGTCTGCTATCCAAGTAAGTCCTCCTGGTTGTGTTGATACAGCCAGCCGCTAATACAACGATCCCACCTACAACTTTCTTCTTTGCAGTCTCCATTGTTCATGAAACAAATTGCAAAAGATTCACCAACACAGATGTCCAGAATACTGTGGAATTTTGAGATGAAAACAGAGCTTTTTTGTATTGGATTCAAAGGTGTACCAATACTTCCGTTTATCTAGTGATGTCACGCGCATACGTCATCATACATAGACGTTTTCAACCGGAAGTTTAGCGGGAAATGTAAAATGTCACTTTATAAGTTAACCCGGCCGTATTGGCATGTGTTGCAATGTTAAGATTTCATCATTGATGTATAAACTATCAGACTGTGTGGTCGCTAGTAGTGGCTTTCAGTAAGCCTTTAATGTGGCGGAGCAAATTAAAATGATTTGGCAGGCCACGTTAAATGATGGGGCGAGCCAGATTTGGCCCACTGGCCTTGAGTCTGACACCTGTGATCTAAGTAAAGAACCCTAATGAGGGACAAGCCCCCAAAAAAGGAGAATTGTAATCATCTGACAAATACCTGCTAGCAGTTTGCAGTTTCATTTTGCACATTATTAAAGCCCAAAAGCTAATCAGTTTTATGTTTCGCATTTTGTTTCCTTAAAAGTGAGATAGTGGCACACGGTTACACCCATGACTAGTAAACACATCATTAACAAGAAGAACTGTCTCTTTTGTTTCTCAGTAGCGGCATTAAGAATGTTTGGCGGCAAACGACAAAAACGTAACAATTGAGACTAACTCTTCAACCCCTGTGGCACATTTGCACATTAAAGCGCTGCGTTACTCTTGTTCTAAAAAGGAGCAGGTGGAGCCCAGAAGTAAATGGTGCTATAAAGGAGTATTACCTTGTCTTTGATTTCTGTTAGCTCCTTGGCATCAGTCGCTCAGCAAACAGTCGAGAAAAGTGCAGACGGAACAAAAAAATCCTTCCAGCAACATTCACGAGTTGTTGAGGGGATTATAACCTTGATGTGATAGTTTTTAGTGTAAACTATCACATCAAGGTGTCAAACTCCTTTTCATGGAGGGCCACAGCGCAGTTATGGCTGCCCTGTAAAAGTCAATATGCATGAATAGAAATGTAGAGCGATTCGCCTCATGGTATTATTACACAATAGCCTATACATTCAATATTTTTGTTCACAAATACTATGGATAAATAAATAGGTCAGGCTGGTTAGAAAAATTCTGTTCATAACTTTTATGGACAGAATTTCTAGGCGCAGTCAGAGTTTTGAGCGGATCCGGTTTGGTGGCTGCAGGATTAGGTCTCTGCTTTTTGCAGATGATGTGGTCCTGATGGCTTCATCTGACCAGCATCTTCAGCTCTCACTGGATCGGTTCGCAGCCGAGTGCGAAGCGACTGGGATGAGAATCAGCACCTCCAAGTCCGAGTCCATGGTTCTCGTCCGGAAAAGGGTGGAGTGCCATCTCCGGGTTGGGGAGGAGACCCTGCCCCAAGTGGAGGAGTTCAAGTACCTGGGAGTCTTGTTCACGAGTGAGGGAAGAGTGGATGGTGAGATGGACCGGTGGATCGGTGCGGCGTCTTCAGGAATGCGGACGCTTTATCGATCCATTGTGGTGAAGAAGGAGCTGAACCGGAAGGCAAAGCTCTCAATTTACCGGTCGATCTACGTTCCCATCCTCACCTATGGTCATGAGCTTTGGGTTATGACCGAAAGGACAAGATCACGGATACAAGCGGCCCAAATGAGTTCCCTCCGCCGGGTGACGGGTCTCTCCCTTAGAGATAGGGTGAGAAGCTCTGTCATCCGGGAGGAACTCAAAGTAAAGCCGCTGCTCCTCCACATGGAGAGGAGCCAGATGAGGTGGTTCAGGCATCTGGTCAGGATGCCACCCGCACACCGTTTGGTTGTTTTTTAGGAGTTGGGCTTGGCCCCTTAGTTCCAGTGAAAGGAACTTTGAATGCTCCAGGTTACCAAAACATGTTGGACGATTCCATGGGATGGCACTTCATGTTCATATGTGAGTAAAGGCAGGTAGCCAAATACTTTTGGCAATATAGTGTATATATTATATATATTGTAGCTAAAATAGGCTCCAGCGCCCCCCGCGACCCCGAAGGGAATAAGCGGTAGAAAATGGATGGATGGATATACTGTATATCATTTGTCACCAACCTTTTTGAAAGCAAGAGCTACTTCTTGGGTAGTGATTAATGCAAAGGGCTACCAGTTTGATACACACTTCAATAAATTACCAGAAATAGCCAATTTGCTCAATTTACCTTTAACTCTATGTTATTATTAATAATGAATGATATTTACACTTAATTGAATGGTTTATAAGAGGAGAAAACACGAAAAAAATGACAATTAAATTTTGAAACATAGCTTATCTTCAATTTCGACTCTTTAAAATTCAAAATTCAACCGAAAAAAAGAAGAGGAAAACTAGCTAATTTGAATCTTTTTGAAAAAATTTAAAAGATAATTTATGGAACATCATTAGTAATTTTTCCTGATTAAGATTAATTTTAGAATTTTGATGACATGTTTTAAATAGGTTACAATCCAATCTGCACTTTGTTAGAATATATAACAAATTGGACCAAGCTATATTTCTAACAAAGACAAATCATTATTTCTTCTAGATTTTCCAGAACAAAAATTTTCAAAGAAATTCAAAAGACTTTGAAATAAGATTTAAATTTGATTTTACAGATTTTCTAGATTTTCCAGAATAATTTTTTTGAATTTTAATCATAATAAGTTTGAAGAAATATTTCACAAATATTCTTCGTCGAAAAAACAGAAGCTAAAATTAAGAATTAAATTAAAATGTGTTTATTATTCTTTACAATAAAAAAAATAAATTTCCTTGAACATTGATTTAAATTGTCAGGAAAGAAGAGGAAGGAATTTAAAAGTTAAAAAGGTATATGTGTTTAAAAATCCTAAAATAATTTTAAGGTTGTATTTTTTCTCTAAAATTGTCTTTCTGAAAGTTATAAGAAGCAAAGTAAAAAAATTTATGAATTTATTTAAACAAGTGAAGACCAAGTCTTTAAAATATTTCCTTGGATTTTCAAATTCTATTTGAGTTTTGTCTCTCTTAGAATTAAAAATGTCGGGCAAAGCGAGACCAGCTTGCTAGTAAATAAATAACATTTAAAAAATAGAGGCAGCTCACTGGTAAGTGCTGCTATTTGGGCTATTTTTAGAACAGGCCAGCGGGCTACTCATCTGGTCCTTACGGGCTACCTGGTGCCCGCGGGCACCGCGTTGGTGACCCCTGCTGTATATGCATGCTTTGGAGCCCCTGCCTTGAAAGAAAATAATGTTTGCCATGGTGACCTTCCAACTTGCCTTGGGGCCCTAAAATATGAGCCCTCCTTTAAGGCAACACTTGCCTTGACCTTAAACAGGCCTGCATTAATATAGACCGAATGTTATCGATGAATCTGTTATTGGTCTAAGTCAGGGGTGGGCAATTAATTTTTACCGGGGGCCGCATGAGCAACCCGAGCACTGCTGGAGGGCCACATCGACAATATTTCAATTACATTTTGCTCAATATTATTTTTGATATATACCGTAAGATAAATAATAATAATAATAATAATAATAATAATAATAATAATAATAATAATAATAATAATAATAATTAATAATAATAGTAATACTTCAACAATAGTGTGTGGAACAGCATTCCATGACTAATATAAATAAATTAACATTAATAATAAATGACAGTAAAACAAGCACACGTATGACTGAGGAGTCATAGTGTAACTTTGTGTGGTGTTTGAGTTGTCCGACTTTTTGTGTGGCCATAAACGCACCAGTGGTTTAGTGGTATGCGTGTTGGTGACAGATGACAAGTTGGTTTTGGCCTGGTTTGTACGGCAGAAAATGACTAGTTTTTCCAGATAGAAGTGTGAAAACTCATGTTTTTGGTGTGGTTATGGCTGAATATAAACAGTTTTGCTCAATAAAGTGATCGATATAATTCCTGTCCTCAAAGCATCACGATAGACGTTACAATAATTGAACGGTGTTCAATTGAACGGTGTTGACGAACACCGTTAGGGCTGCTTGTTGTCACTGTCACTCAAAGTTGCTTTGCAAAATGACACAGAATAAATATGTTTATTTTGTTTAGAATTCAGATGGGATTTGATTTGGTGCGCGGCATATATTTGCTGCGCGCAGCGGACGCTTGAGCAGTGCGCAATTGCGCAGGCACGCACCTTAGAGGGAACGTTGCTTGGCAGTCCATGTCTTGTTGAAAACACGCCATTCATCATCAACTTTTCTCTTTTTAGCGTCTCGGGTGTAAACTGTGCATCACTTGTCGCTGCATGTGCACCTTCACTCGCAGGTTACACACGGACACACGCCCATAAATAATACTTTTCAAAATAAAAGCAGCACAGTTGTATTGCGCGCACGACATAGATGTTTTTTCAACTTTATTTTGTCATTTGTGATTGCAGCTGTTCACATTCACTCACAATCACACACGCGCATACGTCCACACGGAAGTAATACAAATAACGATTTTCAAAACAAAAGCAGCACCGTTGTATTGCACACTCGACATAGATACTTTTTTAAATTTATTTTGTAATTTATAATTGGGCTCACGCGGGCCAGACGGGGACGCACAAAGGGCCGGATGTGGCCCGCGGGCCGCAGAATGCCCAGGTCTGGTCTAAGTGATAAGTATGCTCATCAAATAAAGACCGTCAGATGTTACTCAAGCTAATGGTTGTACAAAACATTCAAATTTGATTTAAAAAAACTAGATAATTTACTATATATTTATTTATTTACTACAAGTTTTATCCACAAAATATTGTGTATTAATGTCTAGTTTTTACTACCTAATTTACTAATTTATCACTGCATAAAAAAACTTTGCTATTTACTATTAAGTGTCTTCACCCTTCTTTCCCGTTAGAGAAGTGTAAGTCAGTACTTAAACACAAATGATCAGTACTTGGAGGCCAGGAAGCATTAAATCCGCTCAAATGATTCCTTCTCCTTTTTGGCATGTGAAGATGTGCAAGTGTAAACATTTGACGTACTTCAAAGTAACGTCTACAAAATAAACTAAAAGCATGGTCGTCATAGCACCGTTGGAGGCAGGTCCACTTCAATTAACGTGAGTGACCTGGAGCTCGTTAGCAGAGCCATCTTAGTGTTTCAAAGCTATTACTGTGAGGTCAAAGGGCGACATATTGTTGTATAACTGGCATAGATATTATTACAAAGTATGACTGGGTCGGAAATTCCCCAAGTTCGGTTTGGCTGACTGCGGTTCTTGCCTTATATTTCTCAAGCAGCTTAATTTCATGTCATCATCGTCTGGTTTCATCACCACATCCCCTCCTTTGATCGGAAATATTTGCCCTACTGCGTATCATTTCATTTTTATTTATTTTTTATTACTTGATGAAGCTAAAAAAAAAAAAAAAGTCCCATCAAATTGATATGATATGTAAAAATTAAGGAACAAAAAATTTGCTTGAGTGTGTTTTAATTTCATGGCTTGTGGGTGTGTTGGTTAATAGCATTGTGGCTGATTTGCAGGGGGAAAGATTAGCGGCATGCAGAAATGTTTTTTCCCCAAACCTCCAAAAATATTGAGCAGCGTTATAGATGCAGCCTGCTAAAATATTCCCAAATGGGGTCCATCTAGTAAACTCAAGGCCCTGGGGCCAAATCAGTTCTAACTCATCATTTATTGTGGCCCTCCACATAATTGTATGGTGGCTTGCCACATCATTTTACTGTGGACCCATAGGGCGCACCGGATTATAAGGCGCACAGTGGCCTTGTGGTTAGAGTGTCCGCCCTGAGATGGGTAGGTTGTGAGTTCAAACCCCGGCCGAGTCATACCAAAGACTATAAAAATGGGAGCCATTACCTCCCTGCTTGACACTCAGCATCAAGGCTTGGAATTGGGGGTTAAATCACCAAAAATGATTCTTGGGCGTGGCCACCGCTGCTGCTCACTGCTCCCCTCACCTCCCAGGGGGTGATCAAGGGTGATGGGTCAAATGCAGAGAATAATTTTGCCACACCTAGTGTGTGTGTGACTATCATTGGTACTTTAACTTGAACTTAAAGGCCTACTGAAATGATTTTTTTTTTATTTAAACGGGGATAGCAGATCTATTCAATGTGCCATACTTGATCATTTCGCGATATTGCCATATTTTTGCTGAAAGGATTTAGTAGAGAACAACGACAATAAAAATCGCAACTTTTGGTATCTGATGAAAAAAAAGGCTTGCCCCTACCGGAAGTAGCGTGACGTAGTCAATTGAACATATACGCAAAGTTCCCTATTGTTTACAATGATGGCCGCCTGAAGTGAGAGAGATTCGGACCGAGAAAGCGACGATTTCCCCATTAATTTGAGCGAGGATGAAAGATTTGTGGATGAGTAAAGTGCAAGTGAAGGACTAGTGGGGAGTTGATGCGATTCAGATAGGGAAGATGCTGTGAGAGCCGGGGGTGACCTGATATTCAGCTGGGAATGACTACAACAGTAAATAAACACAAGACATATATATACTCTATTAGCCACAACACAACCAGGCTTATATTAAATATGCCACAAATTAATCCTGCATAAAAACACCTAAGTGTTTGTTATGCTAGCTCCTAGCTCCTAGCTCCTAGCTCCATATAAGCCGCCAATCCAATTCAAACACCTGCACAACACACACAATCACTCAGCCCAAAAGACCGTTCACCTAACCCAAGGTTCATAAAGCTTATATATTTAAACAAAGTTACGTACGTGACACGCACGTACGTGCAAGCGATCAAATGCTTGGAAGCCAAAGCTGCATACTCACGGTAGCACGTCTGCGTCTTTGTCATCCAAATCAAAGTAATCCTGGTAAGAGTCTGTGTTGTCCCAGTTCTCTACAGGCGTCTGTGTATCCAAGTCAAAAGTCCTCCTGGTTAGAGTCTCTGTTATCCGAGTTCTTCCATCTTGACTGCATCTTTCGGGAATGTAAACAATGAAACACTGGCTGTGTTGTGTTGCTGCTGACTTCCTTCGCAAAATACGTCCGCTTTGCACCGAGAACTTTCTTCTTTTCTTGCTCAGCTTCTTTCTCCATAATGCAATGAACATAATTGCAACAGATTCACCAACACAGATGTCCAGAATACATCCAGAATGAGATGAAAACAACTATTTCGTATTGGCTTCAATGTGGAAGCCATACCTGTGTTCTACTGGCTACGTCACGCGCATACGTCATCCTCAGAGGCGTTTCGAACCGGAAGTTCCCCGGGACATTTAAAATGTCACTTTATAAGTTAACCCGGCCGTATTGGCATGTGTTGCAATGTTAAGATTTCATCATTGATATATAAACTATCAGACTGCGTGGTCGCTAGTAGTGGCTTTCAGTAGGCCTTTAAATGTAAAAAACAGTTGCCTTTGCAAATTGTAAGACAAGGCTATTATACGTTTATAATCATATAAATTGACTGTTACATGTGGGAAGCCATAATTGTGACATGGCCCTCAACAAAATGGAGTTTGACGCCCCTGCTGTGGTGCTTCCTGCATGCCTGGCTAAAGAGCGTGGACTATTACTGTCATTGTGACGGGCAAAGGCTGCACTGTGCTGAGTTTGCACTGCGACATGTCGGGGATTAACACATCCAGGATATCATGCAGTATGAGGACCTATGGCTTCTCCAGGGGTGTGAGGCGGGCGAGGCGGACAGAAGACCGTCGACAGCCAGCTGGCTCATAAGTAGCACTCTTGTAAAATGCTAATAGAAGCTAATCGTTGCCTTTGTTACTGTATTCAAATATAATCAGCCGCCTTCAGTTGTAGGCCATTTGTCATCACATTAACATGCGAGCCGCTAATAAAGCTGCTGACGGACAGACTCCATCCTTTCATCCACTCGTTACACCGCCTTGTCATCACCGCCACTCTCCTTCTCCTCGCTTTAGACCATCGGAATATTTGAAATCAATGGCGAGGTAATCCACCCATCTTTAAAAACGCCATGACCTCGTCGAGTACCTGACGTCCAATTTGTGTTGCCCCATTAGCTGATGCACTTAAAAGTCTAATAATCACCTCTCACCCGGGCATTTGCCGGCGAGAAGGTGGCCGTACATCAACGCGACGACCCTGATCCGTGGCAGTGGGGGAAATTGCATTGGAAGTTTTATATGTCCGCCGACGCTCGGACAAATGGACGTGGGACTCTACCTCGCCGATGCCAAAGCGGCTCACAGAAGCCCCCCGTTGCTTTTCCACGCAGCGTGACTTTATGGAAGTTCACCATGGTGTCACGGTCGTAGTCTTCTCGTTTTTGACTTGTTGCCAGACATTCACAGGGCGGGTCATGTCAAGCGGCTGTGAGGTGGACGAAGGTGCGGAGAGATTTGAATACTGAGAAGTTACTCAGAAGTTGACGCGTCCTCATTACAGACATGAATGTTGTCATTGTGAACGGCTCTTTTGCAGCAATGTTACTAGCAGTGGCGGGCCGTGCGTTTCCCACCTAGGCCTTCAGTGTAGTCCGACTTCAATGATTACTTCTAAAAATACCATCGTTTATCGTGAGCCCAGAATCAAACCCAGGATATTTGTATTGTGAGGCACAAGTACTAACTTCCCTAGCACATTATATTACTTTAAATCATTTTCATGTTAAAAACATTTTTAAGGTGTGGCGGCTTTTATTTTGCCGTGGTGTGCCGCCACCTTCAATTACGTGTAGAAGAAACCCTGGACTTATCTCAGATATTCAAACATACCCCTAATTTTAAGAAACAAGGATTGGGAGTCAAGTTGAATTTGGATATTCTGCAACTTACACAGGGTGAAAAGAATACATACAGGCTTGCATATAATCTTAGAATTGTGTGGCACTGAAGACTCCAGAATGTCTTTAAACTTGACAATTCTTATTGATATAATGCTCAGTAGTAATGATTGACTGCAGCTAATTGTTTTCAGTACAGTGTCTTTGGGCACGATCCAGTTCACTTTTATTTTTAAATAGCAAACCAAGCTTCCAAAGTACTATAGACCACGGCGGGCAACAAGGAAAGCTCCGACTAACAACAAAGGTTGTTTAGTTTCGGTTTAGCGGGTCCAGTGTCATAAGAAAGTCAAGGAAAAACTCCCTGTAACTGATTAATGAGGCCGTTTGCTGACGGAATAATCAATCTGTAAACAAAGGACGCTATAGTCCAGGATTCAGGAAACTGAGACGAGCATGCAGTGGAATGTAAATCCCAGTCTCATTTCAGTTTGGATGTCACATCAACAAAGTGGAAACGGTGACAACGGGGGGGGGGGGGGGGGGGGGCGTTCAGTCCTGCTGTCACTAAACGTATTTTGTGCGCCGTCTATTTGGCTTTCTCCTTCGTGGCAGAAAATGTCTTTCCGCTAAAGTCGGCGTCCCTGACAAGAGTATTCACGCTGTAAATCTACTTTGCTGCGTCGGCCTTTTGTTTCACTTAATGACCAGCTTACTCTGACATTTGTCACCTTTCTTGTGTCTCGTCGTCTCAGACAGGAAATATTTGCTCTTTGTTTTTTCCTGCAGCTTTGCAGAAAGTTTGTTGGGGTGTTGGGCCAGCTGTGTGAAAAGCAAGTACATGAATCACGACATTGACAGTTCTCCTTTTGCTGCAGAATTCCTACATAACATTCATATTTTACCCCCTTGAATTCAAAATCCTGATTCTTATCAGAATCAGAAGTATCAATCGTTTACTGTAATGATATTGAGATATAAGGCAGCAATGTCAAAGGCAGCTACATACATCAGCGCAACTGGAACTAATGCGGACAGACAGCATAAAGACCAGCGGACCCGAAGATCCAGTGCCGGAACATAGTTCACTTCTCGTAGTAAGCATCCTGTCTCTGGCTTCCCTCCTGCGTACTTGCTCTCTTTCTGTGACTTCCCTGTTCCCGTGTCTTATGTCCTGTGTGTTCCCCGCAGTGCTTCCCCTGTTTCCCGTGATCGAGGACTTCCTTCTGGATTCAGGACTGCCTCCCTCGATCCTCGACCCCTGCTTGGACACGGACCTCGTTGCTTTTCTCCAGCCCTCGACCGCTTGCTTGCCCACGGACTGCCTTCTCGCCTTGCCCCTTTGGTCTGACGAAGGATTCATCCAACACGCACTTACAACAAACTCTGGTAATTAGTCATTCTACACATCGTCTTGCACCATTCACTTAGAGTAGCATACACACCCCAACACATCATCATCTGGTTCAATAAACCTATTGAACTGATCCCTGCCGTTGTGACGTCTCCTTCCCCCGCCGTATGTAACAGAATCTAAAGAAAAGCTGTCTGTTTGCTCGGATATTTTCTTTTTGTTTTGCAAATGTTTAATTATTTTCTTGTGTTGTGTTTTGCAATGACTCTGTCACGCTTGGGTCGCATTTTACTGCGCGGATCGTTCTCCCAAGATGCAGCAGGAACTCCGGAGGCAAGGTGCAGGTAAGGAAATGATTTATTCCTCATAAATCATTCAAAATACCAAAAGACAAGATACAAAACAAAATAGACGTGTGCCGATCGCACGGGGAGCTAAGGCTAAACTTAGCACAGGAATCGTGAGCAAAGAAGTAAGAAATCATCAAACGTAACTGTTGCGTAAAGTAAACAAGACAGCCAGAGAGTGTGTGGCGAAAAACAGGAATAAGTAGCTCTCTGATTAGTGCCCAGGAGCAGGTGAGCGTCCCGAACACTAACCAGAGGCAGGTGAAACAAATCAGCACCCATGACAACTAAAACACAAACCCAGGGGTGCTGAAAACAGAACTGAGGGAGTCATAAACTAAAACAAAACATGATCCGGGCAACGGATCGTGACAGACTCCTTGTTGTTTCACTTTTAATGTGGTAAGCAGACAAAAGCTGACTTTGACATTGTGAAAAGTTCAATAAAAGCACAATTCACAGTCGCATGCTGATGACATGTGGTTTATGTATATTAGGAACAGTAAAGGCCCTAATATACTGCCTTGGGGGACTCCACAGCTTACTGAAAGGGGGGGGGACACGGTGCCGTTCACCTCTACCACCTGCTCCCTCTCCTCCAAGTAAGATTGCATCCAGCTCCATGAGGTTTTATCAAATCCTCTGAGCTTATCGAACAGTATAGCGTGGTTAACGGTGTCAAAGGCCTTCTGAAGGTCTAGCATGACCATGCCGCAGTATTTGCCCGCGTCCACCTCATGTTTGATGTGGTCGCTCAGATAGAGAAGGCATGTGTCAGTGGAGTGGTTAGTTCTGAAGTCAGATAGAGAAGGCATGTGTCAGTGGAGTGGTTAGTTCTGAAGTCAGATAGAGAAGGCATGTGTCAGTGTCAGTGGAGTGGTTAGTTCTGAAGCCGGATTGGAATTTGTACATGAGTTTTTTAGTGGCAAGGTAACTATCGACCTGTTCATAAACTATTTTCTCCATTACTTTCTAAATGGAACTGAGAATAGAAACAGGTCGGTAGTTGCCAGGTTCCAATTTGCTTCCTTTTTTAAAAAGGGGAGTTACTCTTGCTATCTTGAAATCTTTTGGTACTTGGCCTTGTGTAATTGATAGGTTTATTATGTGCGTGATGATCGGGGCAATGGTGGTGGCAGAGTCCCTGAGGAATCTGGAGGGGATATTGTCAAGGCCGTTGGCCTTGTTTTTGGTGGAGCGCGCTCAATTTTTTGAGCACCTCGTCAGCTGAGACCATTTCTAATTTGAAATCGTTGTTGAATACTCCCATTTATATTATCATTTGGTGCAGCCGGGCCGGAGCAGGAGGGGATAGAAAGAGAACAAAGAAGAAGTCAGAGGGAGAAAGAGGGGGGAAAGAGGGGGATAAGACAGAGAGACAAAAACAACAACAGCAAACACAACAATAAGGCAAGGCAAGGCAAGGCGACTTTATTTGTATAGCGCTTTTCATACACAAGGCAGACTCAAAGTGCTTCACAGACAATAACAACAACAACAACAATAGAGCAACATCAGCAAACAGGATATGTGCAAACATGATGGTAAAAGTGACAGCAAAGAAGCAGAAATGACAATGAGCATTATTACACTACAGAAATACAAATACCAATAGAAATAGCGCTATTGATAATGAACAATACCAATAATTGACCTCTATTATCAACAATACAATTGTTCAAATGCAACAATACATATACGTAATGAAAACTAGAGATACAAAAGAATGCAGAAATATGGAGGGGAAGAAAGAGAAGCAACCTATAATAACCTTGTAGATTGTTATAGTAACAATAGGTTAAAGGCCTACTGATAGCCACTAATAGCGACCACGCAGTCTGATAGTTTATACATCAATGATGAAATCTTAACACTGCAACACATGCCAATACTTATAAAGTTAACTTATAAAGTGCAATTTTAAATTTCCAGAGAAACTTCCGGCTGAAAACGTCTATGTATGATGACGTTTGCGCGTGACGTCATGGGTTGAAGCGGACATTTTGGAATAACACGATGGCCAGCTTAAGTCGTCTGTTTTCACCACATAATTCCACAGTATTCTGGACATCTGTGTTGGTGAATCTTTTGCAATTTGTTCAACGAACAATGGAGACAGCAAAGAAGAAAGCTGTAGGTGGGAAGCGGTGTATTTCGGCCGGCTAGCTGCAGCAACACAAACACGTAGCCGGTGTTTCATTGTTTACATTCCCGAAAGATGACAGTCAAGCTTTACCATTGGCCTGTGGAGAACTGGGACAACAGAGACTCTTACCAGGAGGACTTTGAGTTGGATACGCAGACGCGGTACCGTGAGTATGCAACCAGAATGTTGCCATAAGCATTATGTTTCATTTGTATGTGTAACGCAGTACGCAGCTGCAGCTTCCAAACATTTGAACGCTTGCCCGTACATGCGTGCCGCTATGTGCATGTCACGTACGTAACTTTGGGGAAATATATGTGCTGTATGAACTTTGGGGAGGTGAACGGTACTTTGGGCTGTGGGATTGAGTGTGTTGTGCGGGTGTTTGATTTGTATTGGCGGGTTATATGGACGGGAGGGGGGAGGTGTTTGTTATGCGGGATTAATTTGTGGCATATTAAATATAAGCCTGGTTGTGTTGTGGCTAATAGAGTATATATATGTCTTGTGTTTATTTACTGTTGTAGTCATTCCCAGCTGAATATCAGGTCCCACCCGCCTCTCACAGCATCTTCCCTATCTGAATCGCTTCCACTGCCCTCCAGTCCTTCACTCTCACTTTCCTCATCCACAAATCTTTCATCCTCGCTCAAATTAATGGGGAAATTGTCGCTTTCTCAGTCTGAATCGCTCTCGCTGCTGGTGGCCATGATTGTAAACAATGTGCAGATGTGAGGAGCTCCACAACCGGTGACGTCACACGCATATCGTCTGCTACTTCCGGTAGGGGCAAGGCTTTTTTTTATCAGCGACCAAAAGTTGCGAACTTTATCGTCGATGTTCTCTACTAAATCCTTTCAGCAAAAATATGGCAATATCGCGAAATGATCAAGTATGACACATAGAATGGACCTGCTATCCCCGTTTGAATAAGAAAATCGCATTTCAGTAGGCCTTTAAGCTTTTTCAGTGTGCCATGTGTTACCCAGTTTACCCTAGGGCAACAACGTTAATTTATGTTTGATGAAACGTGATTATGTGCATGAGTGTTTCAATAACGCTTGCTTGTAATAAAGCAACTTTTGGTTGAGCAAAGCGTCTCGGACGTCTCTTTAGATCCAGCTACGCAGCCCCGTCGCCCTTCTGCCCGGGAGGGGGCGACAAGACCAGAAATAGACTTCAGCAACATTTTATTTCCCGCTTAAGTCGACGTCCCGGCAGACAAAATGTGCGTTCTGGATAAAAGCTGCAAATCTATATTGTCGAGTCCCTTCTTTGTTTCACTTCATTGTGAACGTACTCCGACCTTACTCATTACGGGGTTTTTTTGGGTCGGTCTTTTGTCCTCTGGCACCCTAACTCACATTTGAACCTTTTCCCTCACTTTCTTCCTCTCCGTGGCTTCACTTCTAATCTCCTCTCACTCGTCCTGCAGTCTGAGTATGAATATGTTCGTCCTGCTAACCTCACTTCCTGTCCTTTTCATCGTATTTGCTCTCATTGCCTGACTCATCTCTGTTCCTGCCCACCTTGGCCTCAATTCGGTTTCATTGTCACTTTGTCTGGCGCTTGCTTATTAACTTCTTCGCCTCAAACGCTCTTGCCGCCATTTCTTTGCTTTTTTTCTTCTGTGATACTTCTTCTGCATCTAATGGTGCACTTCCTTGCTTACTTTCTTCTTCCCTTCGCAGCTTCTCTTTGTTCCTCCCAGCGCACATCCATTATCTCCCCCCTCTCTGGCCTGTACATTTCTCAGTGTCCCGGCCGTCTCTCCATCCATTCTGAGCGATGGCTCTATTGATCCTCCGTGCGATGATATTGCCCAAGGACAAGCAGGGAACAGAAAGAATCGTTGAGAGCACCTCGCCGTCTGCACGTGTTCATACGTTCCGGATGCCACTTGCGTGACCAATGGAAGAAAGAACTGATGGGAAGAAGGTGGACCCCCCGGGTATGTTTTCATCAGAGTTCACTCCCCTGGGGGGGCAATCAAAAACGAAGGAGACGCTTCCATTGGGGTTGCAAAATTCCGGGAATATTCAAAGTTGGAAACTTTCCATGGCAATTAACGGGAACATATGGGAGTTCCATCCATCTTCTTCCGCTTATCCGAGGTCGGGAAGCCCAGACTTCCCTCTCCCCAGCCACTTCGTCCAGCTCTTCCCGGGGGATCCCGAGGCGTTCCCAGGCCAGCCAGGAGACATAGTCTTCCCTACGTGTCCTGGGTCTTCCCGGTGGCCTTCTCACTAGGGAGGCATTCGGGTGGCATCCTGACCAGATGCCCAAACCACCTCATCTGGCTCCTCTCCATGTGGAGGAGCAGCGGCTTTACTTTGAGTTCCTCCAGGATGACAGAGCTTCTCACCCTATCTCTAAGGGAGAGACCCGCCACCCGGCGGAGGAAACTCATTTGGGCCGCTTGTACCCGTGATCTTGTCCTTTCGGTCATAACCCAAAGCTCATGACCATAGGTGAGGATGGGAACGTAGATCGACCGGTAAATTGAGAGCTTTGCCTTCCGGCTCAGCTCCTTCTTCACCACAACGGATCGATACAGCGTCCGCATTACTGAAGACGCCGCAGCGATCCGCCTGTCGATCTCACCATCCACGCTTCCCTCACTCGTGAACAAGACTCCGAGGTACATGAACTCCTCCACTTGGGGCAGGGTCTCCTCCCCAACCCGGAGATGGCACTCCACCCTTTTCCGGGCGAGAACCATGGACTCGGACTTGGAGGTGCTGATTCTCATCCCAGTCGCTTCACACTCAGCTGCGAACCGATCCAGTGAGAGCTGAAGATCCTGGCCAGATGAAGCCATCAGGACCACATCATCTGCAAAAAGCAGAGACCTAATCCTGCAGCCACCAAACCAGATCCCCTTTAATGCCTTGACTGCGCCTAGAATTCTGTCCATAAAAGTTATGAACAGAATCGGTGACATATATGGGAATTACCGGGAATTAATGGGAAATGTATTTTGTATTTATTATTATTTATTTATTAATGGGAAACCTACTCAGTGGCCTAGTGGTTAGAGTGTCCGCCCTGAGATCGGTAGGTTGTGAGTTCAAACCCCAGCTGAGTCATACCAAAGACTATAAAAGTGGGAGCCATTACCTCCCTGCTTGACACTCAGCATCAAGGGTTGGAATTGGGGGTTAAATCACCAAAAATGATTCCCGGGCGTGGCACCGCTGCTGCCCACTGCTCCCTCACCTCCCAGGAGGTGATCAAGGGGATGGGTCGAATGCAGAGGACAAATTTCACCACACCTATTGTATGTGTGACAATCATTGGTACTTTAACTTAACTTTAACTTAACTTGATGGGAATAAACATTGAATGCAACATGCTAGATCTTGCAGCATGATTATCAGCTAAAACAACCTGATTTAATGCAAATTCAGTAGAATTTCGACCCTGTACTGTGCATTCCTCCATCACATGCACAGATAATTCCCAGCATGCAACACACTACAGCAGGGCTATTGAGGCCACACTAGTATTTGAGCCCAAGGACTTCATCCCGTCAGGTAAGTGTTGATGGGGTAAATATATTTGATCTATGGTATTTAAGTGTAATAGAGGTGTAATTGCTTGTTACTGTATGACTGTAGACTACTCCAGCAGACCTCCACTCAAGCTAGCTAGCTGTTCCTGTACTTGTTCAATGATTTTGGGGCCAATATCTCTAGCTAGCTAGGTTTATGTACCACCACAGTCTCATAATGAACCCAAAATGTTTCTCCGTTAGCCGTGGTGCTAATTGTTTCTATGTTAAATCCCATTCATTTATGCTAACAACGTTAGCGATCCGAATTGACCTTTTTTGTGATGTGTAAAGTTGAAGTAGCAAATACTCAATCAAAAGGTGTAGTTTCCTCTGCCTTCTGTTCTGCTAGCCATTCTGTTGTTGTACAAGAATGTAGCTTATAGTTTGATTTAGCATGCTGATTGACTGTTCATTTATTCATCTAGCCTATTTCTTTTCATTTGTTCATTAGTAAAAACATTTTAAAGACTACTCCAATTGTTTAGCTGACTATTTATATATGTGTGTGGCATTGCATTAGTCTTTTACAAGCTTCTCATCTTATTCTCCACAATAAGATAGATGGTGTCCAACTTTGAATAATCAAAAAATGGTCAAAATTTCCAAAATTCCCAAGCTTAACTTCCCGTGGTAAATTTCCGGAAATTTTACGGAAATTTACCGGAAACATTCCACCCCTTTGCAACTCCAGCTTCCATGCCGTCTGTAAAAAAAAAAAAGTCCTCGTCCCACTTTTGCTCCCCAGTCAAGACTCCCTTAAGAACATTGATGATTTCGGTGCGGAATCTATTCATTCCTTCTCACTGAGGCTGGAGTCCATCCCAGTTGACTTAGGTCTCGAGGCAAGATACACCTTGGACTGATGGCAAGTCAATGGCAGGACATAGTGCGCATATAAGGTAATTACCTAAATGACTATTTGCCTTCTCTGCAATGTTAATACCTAGTAGGGTTGTCCTGATACCAATATTTTGGTACTGGTAACAAAGTGTATTTCAAAATAAAAGGGAACACAAACATGTTGTAACACTTTAGTATGGGGAACATATTCTAAGTAACAAAGACTTAATTTAGAGTTATTTGGACACTAGGGTAACATATAAGGGTTAGGGTTAGGGTTACTAATAAGGGGACGGCGTGGCGCAGTTGGAAGAGTGGCTGTGCCAGCAACCTGACGGTTCCTGGTTCGATTACCCACCTTCTACCAACCTCGTAACGTCCGTTGTGTCCTTGAGCAAGACACTTCACCCTTGCTCCTGATGGGTCGTGGTTAGGGCCTTGCATGGCAGCTCCTGCCATCAGTGTGTGAATGTGTGTGTGAATGGGTGAATGTGGAAATAGTGTCAAAGCGTTTTGAGTACCTTGAAGTTAGAAAAGTGCTATAACCCATTTACCATTTAATAAGCAATAATTCTGAGGTTATTGAGGGAAGACTCTTAGTTAATGGCTTACTGGTTGTATAATAAAGCCATGCAGAATAAGGCAATAATAAGTACTTAATAATGACTAAATAAGAGCCAATATGTTACTAATTTGCATGTTAATAAGCAACTAATTAATGGTGAATATGTTCCCCCTACTAAAGTGTTACCAAAAATGCATTATTGGCTTTATTTTAACAGAAAACCTTATGATGCTGAAGTGTATTTCTGTTCTTGTCACCCCCTCCCAAAAAGTAGGGCAACATGGCAGTGCGGCTGAAGACGCTTTGCTGAACAAAAAAGTTGCTTTATTACAAGCGAGCGTCATTAAACAGGTCCGCAGTACCCGGAGGAGTTTAGGTCAAAAAAATGAAGGACTCCTAACTTGGAGAAGCCAAACCATCAGTTTGTGCCAAGTCAGGACAGCACCACCTGACCATGTAAGGAGATGTTCATGTGTAAGTGACCGGAAAAGACAACATATGTATACCATGGAATCTCTCCGCCCGGATAGAGCTAGAACTTTTGCATTCCGAAGCCTGGTTTTATTGCTGGTTCTCGTGAGAGAGCTATTTCCAGTCCACATGCGAATGTCCAACAAAGGCTCTTTCTCAACCCTACTCAGTGGCCTAGTGGTTAGAGTGTCCGCCCTGAGATGGGTAGGTCGTGAGTTCAAACCCCGGCCGAGTCATACCAAAGACTATAAAAATGGGAGCCATTACCTCCCTGCTTGGCACTCAGCATCAAGGGTTGGAATTGGGGGTTAAATCACCAAAAATGATTCCCGGGCGCATCTACTGCTGCTGCTCACTGCTCCCCTCACCTCCCAGGGGGTGATCAAGGGTGATGGGTCAAACGCAGAGAATAATTTGGCCACACCTAGTGTGTGTGTGACAATCATTGGTACTTTAACTTTAACTTGTAACTCCAACTCATGTTCCTGTTAAACATACGGAGTATAGATACAGTATTTGAATCATTATAATACTTTGGCAATTTACGGTAGGACGGCGTCATCCTTGCCCAGGCACACCCTCCTGGTTTTGGAGTATAAATATGTGGGGTTTTGTCACCAGCTGCTAGACTAGATCTGACCAATCTAAGTCTGGGACTAGATCTGACCCCTCTAAGTCTATGAACATGAACTGATGAAGAGGCGAAACGTCTTCTGAGACTAAACATTGCAGTTGCGATCGATTGTGACAACGACCTGGATGAATGAGAACATCCAATACCTTTTCCTTCACTTTGCCTTGCAGTTCTGAAGTTTTAGAGCTCAAAATGCCAATTGTAGTAATATTGAGGTACTGGCCTAGCTACATGTAAGGCAGCTATGTGAATCACTTACATCCGGCGCCCTTGTTTTCATGCTGAGGTGAATCTTAAAAGATGCTAATGATTTCTTGCCCCGGCTTCCCTCCAGTGGCTGCTCACTAAATCTCCCACTGTCCTCGTGGCCAGACATCTGAGGCCATCGCTCTGTGGCGGGGGGGACAATTCCTCCCCTTCTCCCCGAGCTCCTGGAAAGACTTGTGTACATGCCGGTTTTCGCTTCTGCGGGGACAAATGGCAGGATGGATGCAGATGTTTGCCTCGCCCAGCCAGACTTTGCAAGCTCAGCTCTCTTGCATTAGGCATAGGCTCATGCATCATAAATATACACAAATACGGACGCAAACAAGCCCGGGCAGAAAAGACAGCGCGGGAGAAAACTTGTTGGCGTTCTGTGCTGCACAGCCCATCTATTTAAAGTGACAGAAACTACGTTTGTAATGATGCAGTGCTCCACCGCGCAGGCAACTATTGAACACGGGATAGCCACGAGGAAGCAATTGGCTTTGTAACTGTGCACTCCGTCGGCACGTGTGGAGCATTTAAATGTCTCCCACGGTTTACAAGTGGACTCCATTAAATATGGTTATATGCAACCTGGAGCAATGAAATAGCCCACCGTGGACTCGCTTGAAACACTAACTGACAGACTGGGATAAATCCAAATGGGCTAATAATCTGTTGTAAACACTGTACCGAGTAAGTGCATTAGGTACACTTGCACCATCTCATTCCAATTCCATATTTAGATTCATCAGGAAAAAAATGGTAAATGGGTTATACTTGTATAGTGCTTTTCTACCTTCAAGGTACCGTATTTTTCGGACAATCAATCAATCAATGTTTATTTATATAGCCCTAAATCACAAGTGTCAGAGCCCACATACGGGCAAGGAAAACTCACCCCAGTGGGACGTCAATGTGAATGACTATGAGAAACCTTGGAGAAGACTGCATATGTGGGTAACCCCCCCCCCCCTCTAAGGGAGACCGAAAGCAATGGATGTCGAGTGGGTCTGACATAATATTGTGAAAGTCCAGTCCACAGAGGATCCAACACATCAGCGAAAGTCCAGTCCATAGTGGGGCCAGCAGGAAACCATCCCGAGCGGAGACGGGTCAGCAGCGTAGAGATGTCCCCAACCGATGCACAGGCTAGCGGTCCACCCCGGGGTCCCGACTCTGGACAACCAGCACTTCATCCATGGCCACTGGACCTGTGCAACTCCCCCTCCATAAGGGAGAGGGGAGCATAGTAGAAAAGAAAAGAAAAGAAACGGCAGATCAACTGGTCTAAAAGGGGGTCTATTTAAAGGCTAGAGTATACAAATGAGTTTTAAGATGGGACTTAAATGCTTCTACTGAGGTAGCATCTCTAACTGTTATTGGGAGGGCATTCCATAGTATTGGAGCCCGAATAGAAAATGCTCTATAGCCCGCAGACTTTTTTTGGGCTAATAAGCCGGAGTTCTTTGAACGCAGATTTCTTGCCGGGACATATGGTACAATACAATCGTCAAGATAGGCAGGAGCTTGACCGTGTAGTATTTTATACGTAAGTAGTAAAACCTTAAAGTCGCATCTTAGGTGCACAGGAAGCCAGTGCAGGTGAGCCAGTATAGGCGTAATATGATCAAACTTTCTTGTTTTTGTCAAAAGTCTAGCAGCCGCATTTTGTACCAACTGTAATCTTTTAATGCTAGACATAGGGAGGCCCGAAAATAATACGTTACAGTAATCGAGACGAGATGTAACGAACGCATGGATAATGATCTCAGCATCGCTTGTGGACAAAATGGAACGAATTTTAGCAATATTACGGAGATGAAAGAAGGCCGTTTTAGTAACACTCTTAATGTGTGACTCAAACGAGAGAGTTGGGTCGAAGTCAATAAGTCACAGTTTTTTTCATAGTTTGGCCGGGGGTGCGACTTATACTCAGGAGCGACTTATGTGTGAAATGATGAACACATTAGCGTAAAATATGAAATAATATTATTGATGTCATTCACGTAAGAGACTAGACGTATAAGATTTCATGGGATTTAGCGATTAGGAGTGACAGATTTTTTGGTAAACGTATAGCATGTTCTATATGTTATAGTTATTTGAATGACTCTTACCATAATATGTTACGTTAACATACCAGTTGGTTATTTATGCCTCATATAACGTACACTTATTCAGCCTGTTGTTCACTATTCTTTAGACATTTTAAATTGCCTTTCAAATGTCTATTCTTGCTGTTGGCTTTTATCCATACTTGCCAACCCTCCCGTTTTTACCGGGAGACTCCCGGTATTCAGCGCCTCTCCCGATAACCTCCCGGCAGAAATGTTCTCCCGACAAACTCCTGGTATTCAGCCGGAGCAGGAGGCCACGCCCCCTCCAGCTCAATGCGGACCTGAGTGGGGACAGCCTGTTCTCACGTCCGCTTTCCCACAATATAAACAGCTTGCCTGCCCAATGACGTCATAACTGTAGAATGATCGAGATCAGAGTTCTTGGTTTCTTATGTGGGTTTATTGTTAGGCAGTTTCATTAACTTCCTCCCAGCGCGGTAACAACACACAACAACACACGTCACGTTTAGTCTACCATAAAGCAGTTTGTCTGCCGTAAACAGCAATGTTGTGACACTCTTAAACAGGACAATACTGCCATCTACTGGATAGCCTCCAGAACACTGAAATTCAAGTATTTATTTTATTTATATGTATAATAAAATATATATATATATATATATATATATATATATATATATATATATATATATATATATATATATATATATATATATATATATATATATATATATATATATATATAATTCACTGAAAGTCAAGTATTTCATACATATATATATACATATATATATGTATATATATATATATATGTATATATATATATATATATATATATATATATATATATATACATATATATATGAAATACTTGAGTTGGTGAATTCTAGCTTAAATATATTCCCCTCTTAACCACGCCCCCGCCCCAACCAAGCCCCCCGCCCCGCCCCCACCCCCCCACCTCCCGATATCGGAGGTCTCAAGGTTGGCAAGTATGCTTTTATCAAATAAATTTCCCCAAAAAATGCGACTTATACTCCAGTGCCACTTATATATGTTTTGTTTCGCTTTATTATGCATTTTCGGCCGGTGCGACTTATACTCCGGAGCACCTTATACTCCGAAAAATACGTTACTCTAAGCGCTTTGACACTATTTCCACATTCACACACACATTCACACACTGATGGCGGGAGCTGCCATGCAAGGCGCTAACCACCACCCATCAGGAGCAAGGGTGAAGTGTCTTGCTCAAGGACACAACGGACGTGACGAGGTTGGTAGTAGGTGGGGACTGAACCAGGAACCCCCAGGTTGCTGGCACGGCCACGCTCCCAACAGCGCCACGCCGTCCCCAAAACATAACCATTGCACGCATCAACCACAATAATCATACGTAGCGCTGGTGTGCCCAATGTTGTTGTTTCATTAACAGAAGTGTTGTTTTATCAATCAATCAAAGTTTATGTATAAATTAAAATAAAATAAAATACAATTATATATATATATATATATATATATATATATATATATATATATATATATATATATATATATATATATATATATATATATATATATATATATATATATATATATATATATATATACACACACACACTGTATATATGTATATATGTGTGTATATATATATATATATATATATATATATATATATATATATATATATATATATATATATATATATATATATATATATATATATATATATATATATATATATATACACATACACTGTAAATAAAAAATCTGTAAAAAAACGGTCATCTACTGGCAGCTACGGCTGCCAAACGAAAACCATAAAATTAAAGTAAAACATTGTAAACCAAATAATGATCAAAAACATTATATATACAGAAATTTTCATGAAACGTTTTGCGGAAAAATATTGAAATTTTACAGATTTTTACGAAATTATTAAGATCAACCACCTTTAATAAAGTGACGATACAAACAGTTCTGCAGAAAAATACCTTTATTCTACAGCATGGGTGTGAACCTCTGACCCGCGGGCCAAATTTGGCCCACCGTGCAATTTCACTTGGTCCTTGAGGCGATGTCAAATTAACACTAAAGCTGGCCCGCCAATCCTCCCGGGAGTCCAAACGCCAGCCAGCCAGCCAGCCAGCCAGGCAAACGAGCTGGCCCAGTCACATAACATGTGCGGCTTCTGCACGCACACACATTAGAATGCAACGCATACTTCATCAACAGCCATACAGGTCACACTGAGGGTAGCCGAATAAAAAACTTTAACACTGTTAGAAATATACGCCACACTGTGAATCCACACCAAACCAGAACCCTTTGCAGCACTAACTCTTCCGGGACGCTACAAGGTGTGTGTGTGTGTGGGGGGGAGGTTTGGTGGTAGCGGGGTGTATTTTGTAGCGTCCCGGAAAAGTTAGTGCTGCAAAGGATTCCTGGTATTTGTTTATTTTGAGTTACGGTGCGGTTTTTCTCCCGAAATGTGCTTGTCATTCTTGTTTGGTGTGGATTCACAGTGTGGCGTATATTTCCAACAGTGTTAAAGTTTTTTATACTGGCACCCTCAGTGTAACCTGTGTGGCTGTTGATGAAGTATGCGTTGCATTCGCTGGTGTGTGTGTACAGAAGCCGCACATTTCTTGTGACTGGGTCTGAACGATGTTAAAATGGATGCAAAGCGGACGTGACGATTGCTCATAGAGTACGTTAAAGGTTAATTTGTTCAACCTTGGCCCGCGGCTTTGTTCAGTTTTAAATTTTGGCCCACTCTGTATTTGAGTTTGACACCCCTGTGTTAGATTGTTAGTATGGACATCGACTTTTATATAACAAGCTACATAGTTAATGAAAGATAATTACTGTAATTTTACATGAATTTGAAAGTAATTTAAGAAAACAGAAAATGCTATGTAGAATTAATTTGGTATTTTTCTGTAAAAAAAATAGAAATATACATAGTTTGTCATTACTGGCATATTACTTAAAATAACAGGCAGATTGTTTATTTACAGATAATGTCTTCAATTGTACAGTTTTATAAACAATTTAAAAAAATAGAAAAATTACAGTAGAAATTTAGAGTAAATTAACCATAAAAATAGGAATTTTTTTTTACAGTAAATGTATGTATATGCATATGTGTGTGTATATATGTATATATATATATATATATATATATATATATATATATATATATATATATATATATATATATATATATATATATATATATATATATATATATATATATACACAGTATATATTTACATATATATATGTGTCTTTATATGTATGTATATATATATACACACATATATATATATATATATATATATACATATATACATATACATATATATACATATATATATATATATACACACACACACACACACACACACACGTACACACGTACACGCATCCATGCATACATACATAAATATATATATGTTTGTATATATATATATATATATATATATATATATATATATATATATATATATATATATATATATATATATACACTTTTTTATTTTGACTGTTTCAGAGGAAGACATTTTGCCTGCCAAAAGTTTTGCAAACATTCCACAAGGAGGGGAAAAAACATTGTTCTTCAACACATCAAACCTCATCAGGCCCCTGAAATGCAAATATCGCTATGAGGGTATTTTGAAAGCCTAAAGTGTCACATGATGACACTAAAAGTATCCTCCCACGCTGGTGGTGAGGTCTAAAGAAGAAAATACCCAACAAGAAATGTCAATGAGATTTTTCGCCAAAATTGCTTCAATTGTTGTACACGATCTTATTTACCAAACTAAAGCAAACTAGTTCATACTTCACTAAATCTAGTGATCAAACAAAGAATTTCATTCGCTACAAAATAACCCACAATGGGACAAAATAAAGTTGGGAATGCCAACACTTTGGTAAAGAAGGTAAAAACCCGATTACATTTAAAATAGAATGTTGAGGTCCACGTGACCCTCCTCTTTTACCCCACTATCAGTACGTACACAAAAAGAGGGTCACTTTTCCTTTACCGCTCGTCTTGAATGCAATGCTATCACACTCCATTTATTATTAGCAACATGTGTTTGCTGTTGCTTCAATCGGCCTGACCCGCTACATGCTCCGCTGATAAGAGCGCCGGAGGGTTCGCTTGCTTACCGTAATTGCTCTGGACCTCAGGTGACGCTGCGCTTTTTTTCCCTGCGATAAGATAAAGAGCCCAAGCCCGTGTTCCACTGCAAGCAGCGAATATGAAAAGAGAAAGAAGTGTCTTTCTTCATCAGGGGCACGCAAGCACTAAACTTGTGCTTTCACGGCCGCAACACATTCTAAAATTACTAGTAAAGGGGAAAAAAAATGTTCATTGGGAAAAAAAATGTCTATATATGTTCTCATCCTTCTAGGTCATTTTATTCTCAGGGCGTTCAATCCATCGATAAACCGAGAGAAGCCAAACAGTCCAGTTGCAATCTATTGAATGTCCTGACAAAAGTGGAATAAAAGAGCAACCGGGTGAAAAGTGGCGAGGAAAAGTTGCCATGTTGACTCCGACAGCACGAAGCTGAAAAGCAAGCAGTTTGTTTGTTTTTTTCAATCTTTACAAGCCGGGTAACATTTGCTGTGGTCTGGAACAACATGGCACACAAACAACTACCGTATTTCCTTGAATAGCCGCAGGGGCGCTAATTAATTTAAAACCTCTTCTCACTCCTGCGGTTACCAAAACCATGCGGGATGGGCAAGCATGCGCTAATTACGACATTCAGTGCCTTTTATCTCCACGACAATACATCGGCGAAATGCTTTAGCTACGAGCTAACGTGATAGCATCGTGCTTTAACTGCATATAGAAACAAAAGAAATAAACCCCTGACTGGAAGTATAGATAGAAAATCAACAATACTATTAAACCGTGGACATGTAAATACACGGTTAATGCTTTCCAGGCTGGCGAAGGTTAACAATGCTGTGTTAACGACGCCATTGAAGCTAACTTAGCAACCGGACTGCACAGAGCTATGCTAAAAACATTAGCTCTCCACCTACGCCAGCCAGCACTCATTTGCTCATCAACACCCGTGCTCACCTGCGTTCCAGCAATCGGCAGAAGGACGAAGGACTTCACCCGATGCGTTTGGCGGCCCGGAGACGTAGGAAGTCAAGGTGAAGTCGGCGGCTAGCGCGGCTAGCGCGGCTAGCGCGGCTAGCGCGGCTAGCGCTCCAACAAAGTCCTCCTGGTTGTGTTGCTGTAGTCCGCTGCTAATACACCGATCCCACCTACAACTGTCTTCTTTGCAGCCTTCATTGTTCATTAAACAAATTGCAAAAGATGTCCAGAATACTGTGGAATTATGAAATGAAAACAGAGCTTTTTGTATAGGATTCTACGGGGTACCATAACTTCCGTTACTCGGACTTCGTCACGCGCATACGTCATCATACCGCGATGTTTCAGCCGGATATTTCCCGGGAATTTTAAAATGTCACTTTATAAGTAAACCCGGCCGTATTGGCATGTGTTGCAATGTTAAGATGTCATCATTGATATATAAACTATCAGACTGCGTGGTCGCTAGTAGTGGCTTTCAGTAGGCCTTTAAGCTTTGACACTCTCAGGGATCCCAAAGGGCTCCACACATAAAAGTGTTAAAAAATAAGTCATACATTTTGTTATTTTACTTTTTTACTTTCAACGCTTGAATCCGATCAACTTCAGAGCTATCCATTGTTTAAGTTTTTACTGTTATTTTTTGTTTATTTGTTATCGGTGATCTTTTTTAGCTTAGAAAACATGTTTTTTTATATTACAAACATACAAAATATGAAATATTTTCCCCAACAAAGTAGAATATTTCATGTAAAGTAATTAAATAAGTCAATCATTCATCAAACCATTGACTTTGATTCATTAATATTTTTTGAGCAATGACAGTTCAAAGAGAAAACAGCAACATTGCAACATGTCCACGTTACTTTTCACCTGTAGGCTCTTTTATTTTAACTTTTATGCTTGGTTTTTTTTAATAGTATTTCGAAAAGGGCCGTAGGCCGTTAATAAATGAGCTTCGGGCTGCAAACGGCACACTGTGGACACACCTGTTCTTGGTGTTGAGTATACTCTTTTGATTGTTCTAGCCCTCTACTTGTTTTTGATCCTGGACATCTTTTTACTCGAGGCTGTTTTTCACGTTGACTCCTCTCCTTCTAGCCCTGAGGCAGTGAGGTCAGGGAAGCCGGCTTTATCTCCACTCATGTTGCCAATAAAAGAGACAAGTGCAAGAGCCTTCTTAACTGCAGCGCTGAGACCACTGATGTCCCCTTTTAGTTCACTCACAGGCCAAATATACAGTATATATATATATATATATATATATATATGTATATATTAGGGATGTCCGATAATATCGGCAGGCCGATAAATGCGTTAAAATGTAATATCGGAAATTATCAGTATCGTTTTTTTTATTATCTGTATCGTTTTTTTTTGTTTTTGTTTTTTGTTTTTTATTAAATCAACATAAAAAACACAAGATACACTTACAATTAGTGCACCAACCCAAAAAACCTCCCTCCCCCCATTTCTTTCTGTTATCAATATTCTGCTTCCTACATTATATATCAATATATATCAACACAGTCTGCAAGGGATACAGTCCGTAAGCACACATGATTGTGCGTTCTGCTGCTCCACTAATAGTACTAACATTTAACACTTAATTTTACTCATTTTCATTAATTACTAGTTTCTATGTAACTGTTTTTATATTGTTTTACTTTCTTTTTTATTCAGGAAAATGTTTGTAATTTAGTTATCTTATTTTATTATTTTTTTTAAAAAGTACCTTATCTTCACCATACCTGGTTGTCCAAATTAGGCATAATAATGTGTTAATTCCACGACTGCATATATCGGTTGATATCGGTATCGGTTGATATCGGTATCAGTAATTAAAGAGTTGGACAATATCGGAATATCTGATATCGGCAAAAAGCCATTATCGGACATTGATTGATTGATTGATTGAGACTTTTATTAGTAGGTTGCACAGTGAAGTACATATTCCGTACAATTGACCACTAAATGGTAACACCCGAATAAGTTTTTCAACTTGTTTAAGTCGGGGTCCACTTAAATTGATTCATGATACAGATATATACTATCATATATACTATCATCATAATACAGTCATCACACAAGATAATCACATTGAATTATTTACATTATTTACAATCAGGAGTGTGGAGGGGGGGTGGGGTGGGGGGGGGGGGTATGGACATCAAGTAGTGGACATAGAGAGAGAGAGAGAGAGAGAGAGAGAGAGAGAGAGAGAGAGATCAGAAGGCATAAGAAAAAGAATCTGCATTTGATTGTTTACATTTGATTATTAGCAATCCGGGGAGGGTGTTAGTTTAGGGTTGTAGCTGCCTGGAGGTGAACTTTTATAGCGGTTTTGAAGGAGGATAGAGATGCCCTTTCTTTTATACCTGTTGGGAGCGCATTCCACATTGATGTGGCATAGAAAGAGAATGAGTTAAGACCTTTGTTAGTTCGGAATCTGGGTTTAACGTGGTTAGTGGAGCACCCCCTGGTGTTGTGGTTATGGCGGTCATTTACGTTAAGGAAGTAGTTTGACATGTACTTCGGTATCAGGGAGGTGTAGCGGATTTTATAGACTAGGCTCAGTGCAAGTTGTTTAACTCTGTCCTCCACCTTGAGCCAGCCCACTTTAGAGAAGTGGGTAGGAGTGAGGTGGGATCTGGGGTGGAGGTCTAGAAGTAACCTGACTAGCTTGTTCTGAGATGTTTGGAGTTTAGATTTGAGGGTTTTGGAGGTGCTAGGGTACCAGGAGGTGCATGCGTAATCGAAAAAGGGTTGAACGAGAGTTCCCGCCAGAATCCTCAAGGTGCTTTTGTTGACCAGAGAGGAAATTCTGTAGAGAAATCTCGTTCGTTGGTTAACCTTTTTGATTACCTTGGTTGCCATTTTATCACAGGAAAGGTTAGCCTCTAGAATGGAACCTAGGTAGGTGACCTCATCTTTCCTGGTGATGACACTGTCACCTACTTTTATGGTGAAGTGATTGACTCTCTTAAGTTTGATGTGGGACCCAAACAGGATGGATTCTGTTTTACCCAAGTGGATGGATAGCTTGTTGTCAGCGAGCCAGGTGCAAATTCTACACAGCTCAGCACTGAGGATTTTCTCCACCTGTGACTTGTCCTTGCCGGATACCAGCAGGGCAGAGTCATCCGCAAACAAAAACAATTCACAGTCACATGCCGATGACATGTCGTTTATGTATATTAGGAACAGTAAAGGTCCCAATATACTGCCTTGGGGGACTCCACAGTTCACCGAGAGGGGGGGGGACACGGTGCCGTTCACCTCTACCACCTGCTCCCTCCCCTCCAAGTAAGACTGCATCCAGCTCCAAGAGGTTTTGTTAAATCCGATTGCTCTGAGCTTATCCAACAGTATAGCGTGGTTAACGGTGTCAAAGGCCTTCTGAAGGTCCAGCATGACCATGCCGCAGTATTTGCCCGCGTCCACCTCATGTTTGATGTGGTCGGTCAGATAGAGAAGGCATGTGTCAGTGGAGTGGTTAGTTCTGAAGCCGGATTGGAATTTGTACATGAGTTTATTAGTGGCAAGGTAACTATCGACCTGTTCATAAACTATTTTCTCCATTACTTTCGAAATGGAGCTGAGAATAGAAACAGGTCGGTAGTTGCCAGGTTCCAATTTGCTTCCTTTTTTAAAGAGGGGAGTTACTCTTGCTATCTTAAAATCTTTTGGTACTTGGCCTTGTGTAACTGATAGGTTTATTATGTGCGTGATGATCGGGGCAATGATGGAGGCAGAGTCCCTGAGGAATCTGGAGGGAATATTATCAAGACCGGTGGCCTTGTTAGGGTGGAGCGCGCTCAATTTTTTAAACACCTCATCAGCTGTGACCATTTCTAATTTGAAATCATTGTTGGATACTCCTAGCTTTCTGTAGAAGGCTTTAATGTGTTCTACACCAAAGCGACCAGAGTGGTGGGACAGCTTGTTGACAAGAGTTGCAGCTATGCTGGTGAAAAAGGCGTTAAGTCTGCTAGCTACCTCCATTTTGTCTGTAATGAGGGAGTCACCCTCCTTGATGCTGATGTTGGTGAGTCTTGTTTTAAGTTTCTGGCTGCAACCAGGAAGCTGGTTGTTGAGAATTTTCCAGAGCTCACGTGGCTTATTCGTGTTTTCCTCTATTTTGTCGTTAATGTAATTTTTTTTTAAGGATTTAGTCAGGTTGGTTGACTTATTTCTTAATTTATTGCATTGCTTTTTGAGAGTTGAAAGGAGTAATTTGAGGTTGATATTATTGGGTTGTTTATCTACTTCTGTTTTACATTTTTGGTATTCAGAGTATTTCCTGTCTCTGTCTTTTATGGCAGCTAATAGGTCCGGATTCATCCATGGTTCCGAGCGGGCTTTGATCCTGACTGTTTTCACGGGAGCCATGTCATTTAGTATCTTTAGGAACGCCGTTTTGAAGCGATCCCAAGCGACATCGACCAGGTTGCTCGCGAGCACAGGGGACCAGTCCCACTCATCTAATTTTAAATTGAAATTGTCATTGGAGTATTTTTTGAGGGATCTGGATTGGGCTGTTATGTGGCCATTGGCTTTAGGTTTAGCTATTTTACGGGTGCAGAAGGTTAGATAGTGGTCGCTAAAACCACAGATCATGACCCCACTATTTTTTATTTTAGGCCGGTCTGAAGTGAGAATGAGATCTATGGTTGATTGGGTGGAATCACACACCCTTGTGGGTAGCGCTATTAGCTGGGAAAGACCGTGGAGATTACAAAACTTGCTGAAGGATCTGAAGACAGGCGCATCTTTGCGTTGAATATCTGTGTTCAGATCCCCAGTTATAATTTTCTCCATGTTGTCTGTCCCCGCCAAGCATTCTTCCAAAGCCCCATAGAAATCACTCTGATTAGGGGGTCTATAAACAGTCCCTATTAGTACCGGCTTAGCATTTTTAAATTTGATTTCCGCCCACACAGATTCCAGGTTATTGTGGTTAAGATCAGTGCGAGTTATGTATTTAATATCTTGGTGAATATACATACAAACGCCCCCACCGTGTTTATTCCTATCCTTTCTGATAACCGAAAAGTTTTGTATTTCTATCTCTGAATCAGAAATACTTTGATCAAATTTGGTTTCAGAGAAACACAAGATTTTTACCTTCGTGTTGAGGAACATTTCTCTGATTTGGTCGAGTTTGGCTCCAGAGAGGCTGTTCACATTAAGGTGGATGATGTGTAGTCCACTGGAACCAAAAAGAGCATCAGAGTCCGCTGTGTTGTGGTACTGACCAGAAAAATTGTTGGTTATTATTGCTGTTGCAGTTGAAGAGCAAGGAGAGAGAGGAGAGAGAGGCATATTGATCGTCCTCCAGGTGAAGGGGGAGGGAGAGAAAGGGGGAGGGGAGGGAGAGGGAGGAGGAGGCCAGG
>NC_084733.1:1207308-1242308 GCF_033978785.1 Entelurus aequoreus | reverse complement strand
TGGGATAGTGGCCGTGCCAGCAACCTGAGGGTTCTTGGTTCGATCCCCACCTTCTACCAGCCTTTCTAGACATATAAAGAAGTGTATTTACAACATGAATAATATATACATACTATGCACATATAAAAAAGCTTCTTGTGAAAAATGAGTTGGAATTTTACAAGAAAAAAGTCACAATTTCACAAGAAAAACTTTTTGGCAGTATTACAATAAAAGTCGTAATATTACTCAATGCAAATTAAAATTTTACAAGAAAAACCGAACATTTGGGCAATATTATGATACAGGTTGGAATTTTACTCGATAACAGTCGCAATTTAACAAGAAAAGCTTAAAATGTTGTCAATTTTATGAAAAGGGTCGTCATTTTACTCGACAAGTTACAATTTTATAAGAAAACTTTAAAATGTTGGCAATATTATTATAATAGTAATCGGAATTTTACTTGGCAAAATTATGACAAGAGTCATAATTTTACCCAGAAAATGTCAGTTTTACAAGAACAAAAAAAATTGGCAATATTGGGGACGGCGTGGCGCTGTTGGGATAGTGGCCGTGCCAGCAACCTGAGGGTTCTTTGTTCGATCCCCACCTTCTACCAGCCTTTCTAGACATATAAAGAAGTGTATTTACAACATGAATAATATATACATACTATGCACATATAAAAAAGATTCTTGTGAAAAATGAGTTGGAATTTCACAAGAAAAAAGTCACAATTTCACAAGAAAAACTTTTTGGCAGTATTACAATAAAAGTCGTAATATTACTCAACGCAAATCAAAATTTTACAAGAAAAACCGAGCATTTGGGCAATATTATGATACATGTTGGAATTTTACTCGATAACAGTCGCAATTTAACAAGAAAAGCTTAAAATGTTGTCAATTTTATGAAAAGAGTCGTCATTTTACTCGACAATTTACACTTTTATAAGAAAACTTTAAAATGTTGGCAATATTATTATAATAATAATCGGAATTTTACTTGGCAAAATTATGACAAAAGTCATAATTTTACCCAAAAAATGTCAGTTTTACAAGAACAAAAAAAAATTGGCAATATTGGGGAAGGCGTGGCGCGGTTGGGAGAGTGGCCGTGCCAGCAACCTGAGGGTTCTTGGTTCGATCCCCACCTTCTACCAGCCTTTCTAGACATATAAAGAAGTGTATTTACAACATGAATAATATATACATACTATGCACATATAAAAAAGCTTCTTGTGAAAAATGAGTTGGAATTTTACAAGAAAAAAGTCACAATTTCACAAGAAAAACTTTTTGGCAGTATTACAATAAAAGTCGTAATATTACTCAACGCAAATTAAAATTTTACAAGAAAAACCGAACATTTGGGCAATATTATGATACAGGTTGGAATTTTACTCGATAACAGTTGCAATTTAACAAGAAAAGCTTAAAATGTTGTCAATTTTATGAAAAGGGTCGTCATTTTACTCGACAAGTTACAATTTTATAAGAAAACTTTAAAATGTTGGCAATATTATTATAATAGTAATCGGAATTTTACTTGGCAAAATTATGACAAGAGTCATAATTATGAAAGAGTCATAATTTTACCCAGAAAATGTCAGTTTTACAAGAACAAAAAAAATTGGCAATATTGGGGACGGCGTGGCGCTGTTGGGAGAGTGGCCGTGCCAGCAACCTGAGGGTTCTTGGTTCGATCCCCACCTTCTACCAGCCTTTCTAGACATATAAAGAAGTGTATTTACAACATGAATAATATATACATACTATGCACATATAAAAAAGCTTCTTGTGAAAAATGAGTTGGAATTTCACAAGAAAAAAGTCACAATTTCACAAGAAAAACTTTTTGGCAGTATTACAATAAAAGTCGTAATATTACTCAACGCAAATCAAAATTTTACAAGAAAAACCGAGCATTTGGGCAATATTATGATACAGGTTGGAATTTTACTCGATAACAGTCGGAATTTAACAAGAAAAGCTTAAAATGTTGTCAATTTTATGAAAAGAGTCGTCATTTTACTCGACAATTTACACTTTTATAAGAAAACTTTAAAATGTTGGCAATATTATAATAATAATAATCGGAATTTTACTTGGCAAACTTATGACAAAAGTCATAATTTTACCCAAAAAATTTCAGTTTTACAAGAACAAAAAAAAATTGGCAATATTGGGGACGGCGTGGCGCTGTTGGGATAGTGGCCGTGCCAGCAACCTGAGGGTTCTTGGTTCGATCCCCACCTTCTACCAGCCTTTCTAGACATATAAAGAAGTGTATTTACAACATGAATAATATATACATACTATGCACATAGAAAAAAGCTTCTTGTGAAAAATGAGTTGGAATTTTACAAGAAAAAAGTCACAATTTCACAAGAAAAACTTTTTGGCAGTATTACAATAAAAGTCGTAATATTACTCAACGCAAATTAAAATTTTACAAGAAAAACCGAACATTTGGGCAATATTATGATACAGGTTGGAATTTTACTCGATAACAGTCGCAATTTAACAAGAAAAGCTTAAAATGTTGTCAATTTTATGAAAAGGGTCGTCATTTTACTCGACAAGTTACAATTTTATAAGAAAACTTTAAAATGTTGGCAATATTATTATAATAGTAATCGGAATTTTACTTGGCAAAATTATGACAAGAGTCATAATTTTACCCAGAAAATGTCAGTTTTACAAGAACAAAAAAAATTGGCAATATTGGGGACGGCGTGGCGCTGTTGGGAGAGTGGCCGTGCCAGCAACCTGAGGGTTCTTGGTTCGATCCCCACCTTCTACTAGCCTTTCTAGACATATAAAGAAGTGTATTTACAACATGAATAATATATACATACTATGCACATATAAAAAAGCTTCTTGTGAAAAATGAGTTGGAATTTCACAAGAAAAAAGTCACAATTTCACAAGAAAAACTTTTTGGCAGTATTACAATAAAAGTCGTAATATTACTCAACGCAAATCAAAATTTTACAAGAAAAACCGAGCATTTGGGCAATATTATGATACAGGTTGGAATTTTACTCGATAACAGTCGCAATTTAACAAGAAAAGCTTAAAATGTTGTCAATTTTATGAAAAGAGTCGTCATTTTACTCGACAATTTACACTTTTATAAGAAAACTTTAAAATGTTGGCAATATTATTATAATAATAATCGGAATTTTACTTGGCAAAATTATGACAAAAGTCATAATTTTACCCAAAAAATGTCAGTTTTACAAGAACAAAAAAAAATTGGCAATATTGGGGACGGCGTGGCGCGGTTGGGATAGTGGCCGTGCCAGCAACCTGAGGGTTCTTGGTTCGATCCCCACCTTCTACCAGCCTTTCTAGACATATAAAGAAGTGTATTTACAACATGAATAATATATACATACTATGCACATATAAAAAAGCTTCTTGTGAAAAATGAGTTGGAATTTTACAAGAAAAAAGTCACAATTTCACAAGAAAAACTTTTTGGCAGTATTACAATAAAAGTCGTAATATTACTCAACGCAAATCAAAATTTTACAAGAAAAACCGAACATTTGGGCAATATTATGATACAGGTTGGAATTTTACTCGATAACAGTCGCAATTTAACAAGAAAAGCTTAAAATGTTGTCAATTTTATGAAAAGAGTCGTCATTTTACTCGACAAGTTACAATTTTATAAGACAACTTTAAAATGTTGGCAATATTATTATAATAATAATCAGAATTTTACTTGGCAAAATTATGACAAAAGTCATAATTTTACCCAAAAAATGTCAGTTTTACAAGAACAAAAAAAATTGGCAATATTGGGGACAGCGTGGCGCGGTTGGGAGAGTGGCCGTGCCAGCAACCTGAGGGTTCTTGGTTCGATCCCCACCTTTTACCAGCCTTTCTAGACATATAAAGAAGTGTATTTACAACATGAATAATATATACATACTATGGACATAGAAAAAAGCTTCTTGTGAAAAATGAGTTGGAATTTTACAAGAAAAAAGTCACAATTTCACAAGAAAAACGTTTTTGGCAGTATTACAATAAAAGTCGTAATATTACTCAACGCAAATCGAAATTTTACAAGAAAAACCGAACATTTGGGTAATATTATGATACAAGTTGGAATTTTACTCGATAACAGTCGCAATTTAACAAGAAAAACGTTAAAATGTTGTCAATTTTATGAAAAGAGTCGTCATTTTACTCGACAAGTTACACTTTTATAAGAAAACTTTAAATTGTTGGCAATATTATTATAATAATAATTGGAATTTTACTTGGCAAAATTATGACAAAAGTCATAATTTTACCCAAAAAATGTCAGTTTTACAAGAACAAAAAAAATTGGCAATATTGGGGACGGTGTGGCGCGGTTGGGAGAGTGGCCGTGCCAGCAACCTGAGGGTTCTTGATTCGATCCCCACCTTCTACCAGCCTTTCTAGACATATAAAGAAGTGTATTTACAACATTAATAATATATACATACTATGCACATAGAAAAAAGCTTGTTGTGAAAAATGAGTTGGAATTTTACAAGAAAAAAGTCACAATTTCACAAGAAAAACTTTTTGGCAGTATTACAATAAAAGTCGTAATATTACTCAACGCAAATCAAAATTTTACAAGAAAAACCGAACATTTGGGCAATATTATGATACAGGTTGGAATTTTACTCGATAACAGTCGCAATTTAACAAGAAAAACGTTAAAATGTTGTCAATTTTATGAAAAGGGTCGTCATTTTACTCGACAAGTTACAGTTTTATAAGACAACTTTAAAATGTTGGCAATATTATTATAATAATAATCGGAATTTTACTTGGCAAAATTATGACAAAAGTCATAATTTTACCCAAAAAATGTCAGTTTTACAAGAACAAAAAAAATTGGCAATATTGGGGACGGCGTGGCGCAGTTGGGAGAGTGGCCGTGCCAGCAACCTGAGGGTTCTTGGTTCGATCCCCACCTTCTACCAGCCTTTCTAGACATATAAAGAAGTGTATTTACAACAATAATAATATATACATACTATGCACATATGAAAAAGCTTCTTGTGAAAAATGAGTTGGAATTTTACCAAAAAAAAGTCACAATTTCACAAGAAAAACTTTTTGGCAGTATTACAATAAAAGTCGTAATATTACTCAACGCAAATCAAAATTTTACAAGAAAAACCGAACATTTGGGCAATATTATGATACAGGTTGGAATTTTACTCAATAACAGTCGCAATTTAACAAGAAAAACGTTAAAATGTTGTCAATTTTATGAAAAGAGTAGTCATTTTACTCGACAAGTTACAATTTTATAAGAAAACTTTCAAATGTTGGCAATATTATTGTAATAATAATCGGAATTTTACTTGGCAAAATTATGACAAAAGTCATAATTTTACCCAAAAACTGTCAGTTTTACAAGAACAAAAAAAATTGGCAATATTGGGGACGGCGTGGCGCGGTTGGGAGAGTGGCCGTGCCAGCAACCTGAGGGTTCTTGGTTCGATCCCCACCTTCTACCAGCCTTTCTAGACATATAAAGAAGTGTATTTACAACATGAATAATATATACATACTATGCACATAGAAAAAAGCTTCTTGTGAAAAATGAGTTGGAATTTTACAAGAAAAAAGTCACAATTTCACAAGAAAAACTTTTTGGCAGTATTACAATAAAAGTCGTAATATTACTCAACGCAAATCAAAATGTTACAAGAAAAACCGAACATTTGGGCAATATTATGATACAGGTTGGAATTTTACTCGATAACAGTCGCAATTTAACAAGAAAAACGTTAAAATGTTGTCAGTTTTATGAAACGAGTCGTCATTTTACTCGACAAGTTACAATTTTATAAGAAAACTTTAAAATGTTGGCAATATTATTATAATAGGAATTTTACTTGGCAAAATTATGACAAAAGTCATAATTTTACCCAAAAAATGTCAGTTTTACAAGAACAAAAAAAATTGGCAACATTGGGGACGGCGTGGCGCGGTTGGGAGAGTGGCCGTGCCAGCAACCTGAGGGTTCTTGGTTCGATCCCCACCTTCTACCAGCCTTTCTAGACATATAAAGAAGTGTATTTACAACAATAATAATATATACATACTATGCACATAGAAAAAAGCTTCTTGTGAAAAATGAGTTGGAATTTTAAAAGAAAAAAGTCACAATTTCACTTGTTTTTTTCCCAGAGGGAGAGCACTTCAAATTTGTACACACACTTGTTATTTCATATGTTGACCAGAGGGAGAGCACTTCAAATTTTTCATATGTTGACCAGAGGGGGAGCACTTCAAATTTTTACACACACTTGTTTTTTCATATGTTGACCAGAGGGAGAGCACTTCAAATTTTTACACACACTTGTTTTTTCATATGTTGACCAGAGGGGGAGCACTTCAATTTTTTACCCACACTTGTTTTTTCATATGTTGACGAGAGGGGGAGCACTTCAAATTTTTACACACACTTGTTTTTTCATATGTTGACCAGAGGGAGAGCACTTCAAATTTTTACACACACTTGTTTTTTCATATGTTGACCAGAGGGGAGCACTTCAAATTTTTACACACATTTGTTATTTCATATGTTGACCAGAGGGAGAGCACTTCAAATTTTTACACACACTTGTTTTTTCATATGTTGACCAGAGGGAGAGCACTTCAAATTTGTACACATACTTGTTATTTCATATGTTGACCAGAGGGAGAGCACTTCAAATTTTTACCCACACTTGTTTTTTCATATGTTGACCAGAGGGAGAGCACTTCAAATTTTTACCCACACTTGTTTTTTCATTTGTTGACCAGAGGGGGAGCACTTCAAATTTGTACACACATTTGTTATTTTATATGTTGACCAGAGGGAGAGCACTTCAAATTTTTACCCACACTTTTTTTTTTCATATGTTGACCAGAGGGGGAGCACTTCAAATTGGTACACACACTTGTTATTTCAAATGTTGACCAGAGGAAGAGCACTTCAAATTTTTACACACACTTGTTATTTCATATGTTGACCAGAGGGAGAGCACTTCAAATTTGTACACACACATTTTTTTTTTCATATGTTGACCAGAGGGAGAGCACTTCAAATTTTTACCCACACTTGTTTTTTCATTTTTTTGACCAGAGGGGGAGCACTTCAAATTTTTACACACACTTATTTCATATGTTGACCAGAGGGGGAGCACTTCAATTTATTACACAAACTTGTTATATCATATGTTGACCAGAGGGGGGAGCACTTTTAAAAGCGACACACAGTCAATTTGAAAAATTCCTCCTTTTTGGGACCACCCTCATTTTGCAGGGGTGCAAATGAGACATTCTCTGTTAAATGCAATGGCTTTCCGTATTGGGACCAGGATTTCGGTCCTAACTAGCTCACCGGTCCTCATATGGACGGTATTTTTCCTTGTTGATGTCTCAAGAAGGGTAGAAATACAAGAACACACACACTCACACACACTCACACACACGGATCCAATAAAACCCCTCCTAACACCAATCCCAGAGCCCGAGGGGCCCCTGATAGTGACTGATGGCGCAGGTCTAGGAATAAACCAAACTGTCAGTGTTGATTTGAAAAGTCTCTCTCTGAGAAGAACATGAATGAAGGTGCATGCTGGGAAATACAAACAAAAGCGAAGCAATTCCCATCGTTTCCTTCCACACGGCCGTGTTCGTGCGTCGGCTGACTCGCGTTGTACACAAAAGGAAGAACGTGTGTCTAAACCTGCCCCCCTGCTGTGGTGACTAAGCAGTTATTTCCTGGAAAATACACCACATGGTGGCACTGTTCTTAAAACCGGATGGACCTGACATTTGTTCACACAGCTCTAACTTCAGGGTGTTTAGCCCAATCCAGCCAGAAGTTGGTGCACACTCTGAGGGGTCTGCCAGGCATGGGGGTGTAAACTTTGAGCAAGACCAGTTGAAAACATGGCCGCCGTGAAGCAAATCATTACTGAATGAATTGACTAATTGTCCAAAATACACTATATTGACAAAAGTATTTGGCCACCCATCCAAATGATGAGAATCAGGTGTCCTAATCACTCGGCCCGGTGTATCAAATCAAGCACTTAGGCATGGAGACTCATCAGCAAGTCCAATGCAAAGCGTGGGATGCAGTGGTGTAAAGGACATCACCACTGGACTCTAGAGCAGTGGAGAGGCCTTCTCTGGACTGATGAATCACGCTTTTCCATCTGGCAATCTGATGGACCAGTCTGGCTTTGGAGGTTGCCAGGAGAACGCGACATTTTGGACTGCATTGTGCCGAGTGTGACTTTTGGTGGAGGAGCAATTATGGTGTGGGGTTGTTGTTACAGGAGTTGGGCTTGGCCCCTTATTTCCAGTGAAAGGAACTTTGAATGCTCCAGGATACCAAAACATTTTGGACAATTCCATGGGATGGCACTTCAACTTCATAATTTTAGTTTAGTTTTAGCAACTGTTATGTAAAAAGAAAAGGGATTGGATTAAATGAGCTCTGTTTCTTCCTACTCCTTTTCAAACATGTTGAAAAGACAAACTGGAAATTGTGATGCATCTGTTGTATGCTTGCATGTTCGAGATAAACTCCAAACTCAAAGCTCAAATGAGCTAATATCTGCAAAAAATAAAGTTTACCAGTTCGAATGTTTAGTATCTGGTCTTTGCAGTCCATTCAATTGAATATAAGTTGAAAAGGATTTGAAAATCATTGTATTCTCTTTTTATTTACCATTTACACAACGTGACAACTTTGTAGTCCAACGCTGTAGTTTAATGAGCTCCTTTTTCTCTTTCCTCTTGTTGTGGGGCAGACTGGCTCGTACATGCACATGCATCCTCCACTGTTGCCATTTATTTGAGAAAGTAGCACACAGTTTGACCTTTTGTCTGTCAGACTTCGCTAAACAAGAATAGCGGGGAGAAGTCACAGTCGAAGTGGAGGCACGTAAAAAAAAAAAGACCCGCCCACAAAACGGCGTATCCTGAGGAGACTGCCAGAAACCTATGCAACATTTGGACCAAAGAACCATCCATGTTACGTAGACCACAAGGAAATGGGTAAAAAACATGTCAAAAAATACAAGTAAAATGCAATCATGATATGACTCCTGTAAGACAATCAAAAGCATTGATTGGCTGTCAGTCAAAAGCCACAGGAAATGCTAAGAACACAAAAAAAAGATATCGCAAACCGCCGCCACTTTCCGACAGCCATCCACCATACGCAGGCAGAGCATTAATTGTAAACATTTATCATTTATATCCTGAACTGACAAATAATTAACATCGATCGACCAGGAAAGCCAAACAAACGTGCATTGTTGCCGAGGTCGATAACCCTTTTTTTTTGTTTGAGCATCAAAGTCCGCCACTGTTAAAAACTCAGCTGAAAAGGTTTGGACACGCTTCCAAGTGTGACCGCATCCATCAATAAAGTTCTAATCAGGCCTCTGGCCAGATGGATGATGTTTATGAAGCCTTTTAACTGACGCACTGAGACGCGTTAACGCTCTTCCCAGTGTGTTTGTTTTTTATGCATTCTAACTCGTAAATAAACGCTAGCAGAAGTCAGAAAGACATACATTTTGGAGAAAGCTTCCTGGAAGAGCCAATGGTAAGTCCCGGGACAACAGCCATATTTATTTTCCAAGATGATAAGTGGGGGTTGGTATCCTGTGGCAATCCGCCAGCTTACGGCTCCGGGCAGCCATCTGGGACAAAGCCGCTCTTGTATCCCGCCACACCTGGCAAACGTGCTGGTGGACGGATAGGATTGCAGTCTCCGACTACTGGTAAAGAAAAAGAGGTGGCTGGTAATGGTAGGTGACTTGGCTGAGGAGGTGAGGGAGTTGGGAGAATACTCCACCAAAGGGACGTGGGAGGACCAGGATGAAAGGTGTCGTTGGCATACGCAGCGGTGTGCCGCCTCCAGGTTCTGGTTAGCCCGCTCCGTCTGGCCATTGGTCTGGGGATGATATCCTGACAGAAGGCTCTGGGTGGCCCCCAACGCCTTGCAAAAAGCCTTCCTTACTTGGGATGCGAATTGGGGTCCCCAGTCAGAGAACATGTCCAGAGGGATACCATGAATGCGGAAAACGTGCTTGACCAGTAGTTGCGCAGTCTCTAGGGATGTAGGTAGTTTAGACAGTGGAATTAAGTGTGCCATCTTTGAAAATCAGTTGACCACATTTAGTATGACAGAGTTGCCCCGGAAACTAGAAGGCCTTTAATGAAGTCCAATACGATGTGGGACCATGGTCGTGATGGAATGGGTAGAGGATGGAGAAGACTGGCTGGAGGACGATGAGAGGCCTTGCCTCAGGCACAGACAGAGCAGGCATTGACAAAGTGCTTTACATCTCTTCCCATCACTGTCCAGAATCTTTGTGAGACTAAGAACAAAGTGTACTTCCCGCCCGGATGACAAGACACTTAAGATTTGTGTCCCCACTGCAGGACTTCAGACTTCAGTTCATTAAGGATGAACAGCTTGCCTGTAGGAACGTTGTCGGGGAACTCCGTCTTGAGTGGTCTACTCAGCCACAGGACCGTAAATTCTGGAGAGTGCATCAGGCTTGGTTTTTGCGGGAGCTGGGTCTGTAAGTGATGGATAAGTGGAAGCGTGTGAGAAAAAGAGACTAATCTGCCTGGAAGGAGTTAAGTACTGGAGCAGTCCTTACATATGTCAGGTTCTTATGATCTGTGATGACCAGAAATGGTGTGGCAGTCACCTCCAGCCAGTGCCTCCACTCCTGTAGCAAAAGGGCCATCAGCGCTCTATTCCCCACACCATAGTTTCTTTCAGCCACTGTGAGGGGGACACGGGAAGAAGGCACAAAGGTAAAGCCTCTGGTTGACCAGGGAATGCTGAGACAGAACTGCTCCAACCCTTGAATTCGATGCATAAACCTCGACAAAAGATTGTAAAGCGGGATCAACATGCTTAAGAATAGGTGCTTTAGTACACATTTTATGGCAAAGAATAGGCTGCCTTGGCTTTTGGGGTACACCTGAAAGGTACCTTAGTGGATGTGAGCCTCGTCAAAGGTTCAACCTTGTTGCTAAAGTTGCGTATGAATTGCCTATAGAAGTTAGCCAAACCCAAGAACCTTTGCAAGTGCTTCCTTGATGTAGGAGTTGGCCACTCAACCACTGCCTGGATTTTGGCAGGATCAGGTTTGAGATGGCCCTTCTCCATGATGAAGCCCAGAAACGACACCTTCTCAGCTTTGAATTATAGTCGATTCTCCAATAACCGCTGTAAGATAGGACGGACATGTTCTTGGAGATTTCTAAAAAAGATAAGAATGTCATAAGGGTACAGAAAACAGAATTAATTGATCATGTCCCTGAGGACATCATCAATTAGATTGAGACCAAAGGCATCACCAAATATTCAAAATGTTCTATAGGGGTGTTAAAAGTAGTCCTCCACTCATCTCCCTACTTAACAGGTGTTAAGCATTGCGCAAGTCTAATTTAGTGAAAACAGCTGCCAAATATAAAGAAGTAAATGCAGAATCAATAATTGGCAAAGGAAATCTATTCTCGTTTAGATGACGATAATCAATACAGAGGAGCAAAGATTTGTCTTTTTTCTCAACAAAAAAAATGGCCCCCAATGAAGAGGAAGTGGGACAAATGGGAGATGAGGAAATACTGTCACTTAATGTGGACTATTGCGGATCTGACACATTATAGAGTCTTGTCACAGATAATGAGGCCCCCGGGAGGAGTTTAATGGAACATGTGGGGGATGAGAATGACCCCAGTCTTTACTAAATACCTGTTTGAGGTTGTAATATTCGACAAGTACCACCAACAGATGAATGGTCTCATTTACAAAACTGTGGTTTTGCGCCAATCAATACTGGGATTCTGAAGTTTAAGCCATGGGAGACCTAATACAATGGGTGTCGCCTGACCTGAAAGAATAAAGAAGCGTATTGCCTCATGGTGATTACCGGAGAGTTCTAATGCTAAAGTCTCCGTTTGGTGCGCCACCCTCGCCATTAAACGGCCATCTAGACCAGACTTCCTTCGGGGGGGGCAAAGTTTGATTTTAGCAATTTTATGCAAGGCCACAAAGTTTGAGATCATAAAGCAATCGTCTGCACCGGAGTCCCCTCACCCCAACCCCCACCCCTAAGTCTCTTTCCAGGTTCAGGAGCCTGAGGTTATTAACACAATCCATTAGAAGTAGGCTGTATGTTGATGCCCACAGGAAGAGAAGAAGCTTGAGGAGCGGGGAGAGTGAGCGCCGTATGTCAAAATCAGTAGGACAAAACGGCGCTCGCCAACTACTCTCCTCAGTGAAGCATGTTTAACATAAATAGAGGGATTTCTAACAATTACGAAGGTTTGTGTCATCTTTGTCCTCCAACAGAAACCATATTAAACCAAAAATTGTTTTTCCATTTTCATGCATTTTCACAAAAGCTCCAGGGAGCCACTAGGGCGGCGCTAAAGAGCCCCATGTGACTCTAGAGCCCCGGGCTAAGTCAATGAGTGCGTCAAGGGTGGGTAGACAGTTTGTGCTTGATGCCACGATTTAATCCCCCGCGAAAAAAATGCTGCATAAAGTAACTCCACAAAATCCACTCTCCACATCCACTCTGCAATCCACTTTCACATGCGTAAGTCTATGGAGTATGCGACCACAGAGTTTCCTTGCCTAAAGTCCGGCAGGCGGCTGCCTGCTTCTCTGCCCTTCAGGGGATGATCACACACGTTCATCATTTCGTTCGTAAACAAGGGTTGTGACGTGTGCATAGCCGAAGCATTCTTACTAACCTCCATGGCCCAGGCGGCAGCTTTGTCAGATAACATTCTGATGATTGAAGCTATTTTAGCCTGGTCAGAGGAATCGGAATCAAGCTGCTGATCGAATACTAATGAGAACTAATGGAGAAACTGCTTGTGGGGTGAGGAACATTGGGCTCCCGAGGTGTGGGAGGAATAGCTGCTGGTGAAAGTGGAAAGGTGCTCGTCCCGGCGTGACTACCTCACAGTCCTTGCCTGATCGACACGCTAGCTGAAGGTGCCAACATGGGCAGACAGCGTCTGGAAGGTGGCCATCAAATCACGCAGCAGTTGGTCATGATTATCAAGAGTCTGTCCGAAGCCAGCGAGCGCATAGTGAAGGCGTTCCTTTTCTGCGGGGTCCATGATGGCGATCGGAGTAGGACCTGTTGTAACCAGATCAGAACCATATCCATATTTAAGTGTTACTTCTTTCTAAACTCCTATAGTCATATTTTCATCAGCTAATGTCTCGTCTGGTACAAAGTGCTTGCATTCGAGTGTCCTTGATGAGAGTCAGAGTGTTGAATATTCTCTCTGTTGAGACTGCTATAACATTCCTAAGATAAGGAGCACAGCGCGGTGCTAGGCTTGGGGGACAGCAGGTGGGGAGGAGGAAGGAGAGGAGCACAACACTTCCGGGGGTTTGAGGGAAGACCGATCTGGACCGGGCGAGGGAACGCTGGTGTACTGGGTTGGTCTCACGTTTGTCCTCTAAGCTTGAAGAATAAACCACAAAATATCAACTACTGCCTGGTGATTGAATATAAACATCAGCTTATGCGCCATTTAAGAATTCGGGAATGACTAGCAGCTTAGAATCCCTGGGAGGAAGAGCTGGTCAATGCAACAGACCCCAACACAGAGACAAAAGGAATGAGAAGAACAACTAAGGATGCACACAAAAGGTGTGGAGAAAATGGAAATGGCACACAATAGGTGTGAAGTGGAATAAGTTAATACTACACGGCAGAGCCACAGGAACAAGGAGCGTGATTGAAGCCAGAGCAAAGGAGATAAACACTACTTGAGGGTGGCGCCGAGGGAACGAACTGGAGAGCTTAAAGTCGTCGGGAGAAATGGGTATCAGGTGTGCGCGAAGGTGGCTCCGCCCTGTAGCCCGAAAACCAGGCACTGCCACACAAAGCAGACAGGTGGCAGCAGTGCAGTCATATCATGACAGCTACACAAATAAAGTTTGGATTGAGTGATAATAAAATGTTTGCTAACACTTGGTTAACATTCAGGTCAGGAGATTGGAGTATTGATGGCGGTTTTTGGATGTTTTTTAGAGGGTTTATGGGCACAATTCCCATTAGCTAAATATTATCCACCTCACAAGTACCGTACTTTCCAGACCATAGGGCGCATCGGATTATAAGGCGCACTGGCAATGAATGGTCGATTTTTGATATTTGTTTCGTATATAAAGCACGTCATATTATAGGGCGCATTAAAGGAGTCTTTTTTTTTTTTTTTTGTTCTAAATGTAAAAGACTTCCTTGTGGTCTACATAACATGTAATGGTGGTTCTTTGCTCAAAATTTTGCATGGATGATGTTTTACAGATCATCTTCAAGCCGCTTTCTGACAGTCGCTTCTGGATGCGCCGTTTTGTGGGCAGTCTTATTTACGTGGCTCACCTTCGACAGCGTCTCCTCCCCGTCCTCTTTGTTGTAGCGGTGTAGCATGCAAGGACGGGAGTGGAAGAAGTGTCAAAAGATGGAGCTAACCGTTTTAATGACATTCACACTTTACTTCAATCAATAACAGAGCAGCATCTCCTCATCCGTGGCTCACTAGTGCAACAACAACGCCCGAAATGTGTCCCGTGAAAAAACGTCCGACCGGAACTCTCTAATAACTAAAGTTCCTTGGGTGAATAATGTAAAGTCACTACACCGGTATGTTTTAGTGCTTTCATGGTGAGTTTACTGACAGATGTAAGTAAGAACTTTACACTACTTTATATTAGAAATGGCAACAGTGGAGGATGAATGTCACATAACAACAAGATAGAGAAAAAGAAGAAGCTTATCGACTCCGATGTCAGCACGGACTACCAAGGCGGACCCGCGCAATTTTTCAGGATTTATGCAGATCCCAAATACAGATCAGCAGGTACCAGAAGGTAAGAAAAGTTTCTTTTTGCTAATATTGTGAAACAAAACACCAGATAATATGTCTTACCTTATACACACACCATAATAATACTCCTATGTTGAAGCACATCAAGTGGTGTGGCTTCATAGCTTACCAAAGTCCTACTAAAACATTTTGATACATTTTTGAGTACCACGTGTAATGTTCTCTATTTTCAATGGAATATATAAAATGTTGGTGTTGTTTACTTGAGTCATATTGCCAACATAGTGCAGCCTACACGTATCTCTTTCGTTCCATTTTGTCCACAAGCGATGCTGAGATCATTATCCATGCGTTTGTCACATCTCGTCTCGATTACTGTAACGTTTTATTTTCGGGTCTCCCTATGTCTAGCATTAAAAGATTACAGTTGGTACAAAATGCGGCTGCTAGACTTTTGACAAAAACAAGAAAGTTTGATCATATTACGCCTATACTGGCTCACTTGCACTGGCTTCCTGTGCACCTAAGATGCGACTTTAAGGTTTTACTACTTACGTATAAAATATTACACGGTTTAGCTCCAGCCTATCTTGCCGATTGTATTGTACCATATGTCGTGGCGTGGCGAAGTTGGTAGAGTGGCTGTGCCAGCAATCGGAGTGTTGCTGGTTACTAGGGTTCAATTCCCACCTTCTACCTTCCGAGTCACGTCCGTTGTGTCCTTGGGCAAGACACTTCACCCTTTGCCTCTGATGGCTGCTGGTTAGCGCCTTGCATGGCAGCTCCCGCCATCAGTGTGTGAATGTGTGTGTGAATGGGTAAATGTGGAAATACTGTCAAAGCGCTTTGAGTACCTTGAAGGTAGAAAAGCGCTATACAAGTATAACCCATTTATCATTTATCATTTATGTCCCGGCAAGAAATCTGCGTTCAAAGAACTCCGGCTTATTAGTGATTCCCAGAGCCCAAAAAAAGTCTGCGGGCTATAGAGCGTTTTCTATTGGGGCTCCAATACTATGGAATGCCCTCCCGGTAAAAGTTAGAGATGCTACCTCAGTAGAAGCATTTAAGTCCCATCTTAAAACTCATGTGTATACTCTAGCCTTTAAATAGACTCCCTTTTTAGACCAGTTGATCTGCCATTTCTTTTCTTTTCTTTTCTACTCTGCTCCCAACCCGGGGTGGACTGCTAGCCTGTCCATCGGATGGGAACATCTCTACGCTGCTGACCCGTCTCCGCTCGGGATGGTTCCTGCTGGCCCCACCATGGACTGGACTCTCGCTGATGTGTTGGACTTTCACAATATTATGTCAGACCCACTCGACATCCATTGCTTTCGGGGGGGGGGGGGGTGATCCTCTCCAAGGTTTCTCATAGTCATTCACATTGACGTCCCGCTGGGGTGAGTTTTCCTTGCCCGTATGTGGGCTCTGTACCGAGGATGTCGTTGTGGCTTGTACAACCCTTTGAGACACTTGTGATTTAGGGCTATATAAATAAACATTGATTGATTGATTGATTGATCTACTGGTCACACTTATCATTACACCATGTACCAAATAAAATAGCTACGAGGTCAGTAAGCAAAACCAGAATAATTCTGTACATTAGGCGCACCGGGTTATGAGGCGCACTGTCGAGGTTTGAGGGGGAAAGAAGGACGGTATTTTACCAATTAAAATGCATAAAAAAAGAAAAACATGTGGTCTTGTCTTACATAAAATTTGTGAATGATTGGCAAAATTCCCCCCAAAAAGTGCAGTTCCTTTTTAAACTATCAGCCGACCGACTTTAAATTGGAAAAAAGTTCTGTTGTTCTTCCATATTGTTTCCTCTGGCCCGATTCGCCGCTGGGGTTGAAGGAAATCAATAAGCCCGCCGCGGAAAATCTTGGCATCAAAGAGGGGAATTTCCAGCACTGTAAAGAATATCAAGTAGATATTCAGCGGCCTGACGTGCACTGTTTTGCCAGGCAGTTCATTTGCTGCAAAGTCAGAGACAGCAGACACGCTTCATCGAGCGCGGACATAAATTCCCAATATTTATATTTGATGACGCTCATCACTACATGAACTTGTGTGTTGCCTGGTGAGTTCCGCTAATTTATGAACGATGAAGTACCAGATAAGCCGACACAAACGTTCATTTAGTCCTCATTAAAACAAGAACTACCCCTTCCCCCCTCCCACAGAGGATGAGTACAACGGAAAATAAACGCAAAAGATTTACAAGTGTTCCGCAAGCAATCATCTGATTGTCCTTAATGTGGGGACTTTAAATCATCTAAAAGCAATATAATGTGCTTAGCGTCATTGTGACTTCGCTCCGCAGCCGCTCTCCATCCTATGATGAGGACTGGACCTCCGTGACCTCTGCTCTTTCCTTCCAGTTCTTATTGCAGCAAAGTGTTATTGTTGCTCTTGCTCATCTCCTATTTCTGCAACTTCAGTCAGACAGCAGCTTTTGTTGTCAACAAAACCACTTCCATCTTCTCTTTTTGTTGGGCTACTCACAAAGGTAGCTTTTTAAAACGAGAAAATGCATGTACCAGATTAAAAGCAAATATGCCCACAAAGCAATATAAGATAATTGTTACGATCAGAATAATAACAAAAAGGAGTGACGAAAAATAACGAAGGACGCACACATAAAAGTGTGGAGATGTAACAATTAACACTGCACACTAAGACCAAGGCTGAGCCACAGGAAACAAGAAGCGTGAGTGGAGCCCGAGCAGAAGAGGCGTACACGACTGGAAGGGTGAACCATCAGGAATGTAGAATAATAATAACAAGAATAATAACAAAAAGGGGTGAGGAAAAATAACTAAGGACACACACAAAAAGGTGTGGGGAAACAGAAAACACACACACAATATATATATATATATATATATATATATATATATATATATATATATATATATATATATATATATATATATATATATATATATATATATATATATATATATATATATATATATATTAGATATTAGAGCTGTGAATCTTTAGGTGTCCCACAATTAGATTTTTTTTTTTTCAATTCAACACGATTCCCGATTCAAAAACGATTTTTTTCCCGATTCAAAAGGATTCTCTATTCTCTATTGGGGGAATGCGTGGCGAAGTTGGTAGAGTGGCCGTGCCAGCAATCGGAGTGTTGCTGGTTACTGGGGTTCAATCCCCACCTTCTACCATCCTAGTCACGTCCGTTGTGTCCTTGGGCAAGACACTTCACCCTTGCTCCTGATGGCTGCTGGTTAGCGCCTTGCATGGCAGCTCCCGCCATCAGTGTGTGAATGTGTGTGTGAATGTGGAAATAGTGTCAAAGCGCTTTGAGTACCTTGAAGGTACAAAAGTGCTATATAAGTATAACCCATTTATCATTTATTTATTCATGGAATACATATATTTGAGCAGGATCTACCCCAGTCTGCTGACATGCAAGCAGAGTAAAAAGCTTTTATAATTGTAAAGGACAATGTTTTATCAACTGATTGCAATAATGTACATTTGTTTTAACTATTAAATGAAGCAAAAATATGACTTATTTTATCTTTGTGAAAATATTGGACACAGTGTGTTGTCAAGCTTATGAGATGTGATGCAAGTGTAAGCCACTGTCACACTATTGTTCTTTTTTTTATAAATGTCTAATGATAATGTCAATGAGGGATTTTTATTCACTGCTATGTTGAAATTGTAACTAATATTGATACTGTTGTTGATAATATTAATTCTTGTTTCACTACTTTTGGTTTGTTGTGTGTGGTGTTTGTGTCTCCTCTCAATTGTTGTGTGTGGTGTTTGTGTCTCCTCTCAATTGTTGTGTGTGGTGTTTGTGTCTCCTCTCAATTGTTGTGTGTGGTGTTTGTGTCTCCTCTCAATTGTTGTGTGTGGTGTTTGTGTCTCTCAATTGTTGTTTATTGCACTTCTGATCGTTGCTGGCTCGGCTTTGCTTTTGGAATTGGATTGCATTGTTATGGTATTGCTGTGTATTGTGTTGTTGGATTGATTCATTAAAAAAATAAAAATAAATAATAAATAAAAATGTTTTAATGAATAATAAAAAATAAAGAAAATCGATTTTTAAAAAATGAGAATCGATTCTGAATCGCACAACGTGAGAATCGTGATTCGAATTCGAATCGATTTTTTCCCAAACCCCTAATATATATATATATATATATATATATATATATATATATATATATATATATATATATATATATATATATATATATATATATATATATATATATATATATATATATATATATATATACATATATACACATATATATACAGTATATACACACATATACTGTATATACATAGATACACTCATATATATATATATATATATATATACATATTACGCTCTACCACGGTATCGAGCACTATTTTTTGGATAATCTAATTAAGACATATATATATATATATATATATATATATATATATATATATATATATATATATATATATATATATATATGTACCAGGAGAAAATCTCCTGATGACACACACACACTTGATGTGGTGAAATGTGTCCTCTGCATTTGTCCCATCCCCTTGGGGAGCAGTGGGCAGCAGCGGCGCCGCGCCCGGGAATCATTTTGGTAATTTAACCCCCAACTCCAACCCTTTGTTGCTGAGTGCCAAGCAGGGAGGTTATGGGTCCCATTTTTATAGTCTTTGGTATGACTCGGCTGGGATTTGAACTCCAACCTACCCATCTCAGGGCGGACACTCTATATATATATATATGTATATATATATATATACATATATATGCATATATATATATATTTTTTATATTTAGAATTTTATTTTTTTAATAACTATATTAAATATATTAAATCAAATAATAAATTATAATGATTTAAAAAATTTCATAAACATTTATTATTTTTTTATTTTAAACAATCCACATCCACACTTTTGTTTGTAAGCTGGCACATAATGCATGTGCACTTAAACATACAGTACATAGAAACATGCACCTCGCGTGTAATATTGCACTGCAGAATGTCCATGCACACACTGTGGCTAAGCAGCTGATGACCCTCGACCCCCACACCTTATCAGCCCTGGCCAGTGCCGACTTAAGGAGAAAACCACTGAAGCTGACACTTTTCATAGATTTTGGAGAAATATAGGTATGGAATACTGCGAGTCATGAATGATTAACTTAACTATTTGACATTCTGGGAGTGCTGAGTGTTAAACCTTCCTAGCTGGGCTCATGGTGTTCACATATTCTGTAAATTGGAGAACACCACCAGCCTGACAAAGACTTTTTTCTTTTTGTAAAGCGCGACTCTGAAAGACAGGTGGTGCAAAGTTACTCTCTCCCCGAGGTCTTAAAAAAGCTGATTGCATTTGTGTATTAAATTTGCCAGAGACGGTCATCGGATTGAATTAGGTGGAGTTAGAAAATGTGTCCAGGAATCTTGCAGCCGTTCTTTAATCCTACATGAGCGGAACTCGCCGAAGCGTCAAGGCGGTGGTCCCGGCAGCCGGTGGTGGGTTCTACTCGCAAATCCCCTTTTCTTCTGCCTCCTGCCGCTTAGGAGTGTGGAGAAACGGTGGGGCTTCACCCTTTGAGGTACTCAAACACGCGCACGGTACATGAATGCTGTGCACGCATTTTCCCCCGGGGGTCGGCCTCTTGCAGGTATGTGTCTTTACCTTTTGCGGCGCCGGCGTCCGTGTTCAAAGAGTAAGGCCGCCATTTCCCGGTGGCTGTTTCCACGCTGATAAGGACGCCATCCCCTCCAAACTTAAACAGCCTTCAGGGTGAATTGATGACACAATTAGCACTCAGCTGTGTTAGGTGTGCTATAGCTATTTGTTTTGGATTGTTGTTACTGAAAGCGCATTAAAGCAGGTCACTCGTTCCCAAGCCTGCCAACAATGGAACTATTTTGTACTCAATAGTTTGTTTGGATGCTCGTTATTAATAAACTACACAACAGGATTACAACTACTCCACAGTGGCAGAGCTCCGGGGGTTGACGAGATCCGTCCAGAAATGCTGAAGGCTCTGGGTGTTGATGGGCTGTCTTGGTTGATACGCCTTTTCAACATTGCGTGGAAGTCTGGGACAGTGCCGAGGGAGTGGCAGACTGGGGTGGTGGTTCCCCTTTTCAAAAAGGGGGACCAGAGGGTGTGTGCTAATTACAGGGGTATCACACTACTCAGCCTCCCTGGGAAAGTTTACGCCAAGGTACTGGAAAGGAGGGTCCGGCCGATAGTCGAACCTCAGATTCAAGAGGAGCAATGTGGATTCCGTCCTGGTCGTGGAACAACTGACCAACTCTTTACGCTTGCGGGAATCCTGGAGAGGGCCTGGGAGTATGCCTATCCAGTCTACATGTGTTTTGTGGATTTGGAGAAGGCGTATGACCGGGTCCCCCGGGAGATCTTGTGGGAGGTGCTGAGGGAGTACGGAGTGAGGGGAACCCTGTTGAGGGCCATCCAATGTTTTAGCGCTTTCATGGTGAGTTTACTGACAGATATAAGTAAGAACTTTACACTACTTTATATTACAAAATGGAAACAGTGGAGGATGAATGTCACATAAAAAGAAGATAGAGAAAAAGAAGAAAATTATCATGGACTACAAAGGCAGACGGGCGCAAATTTTCAGGACTTATGCAGATCCCAAATACACATCAGCAGGTACCAGAAGGTAGGAAAAGTTAGTTTTGCATAATATTGCGAAACAAAACACCCGATAAAATGTCAGCTATTTTGCGGTCCTTACACACACACCATACTAATACTGGTATGTTGAAGTAAGTGTTGGGAGTTTGCCCAACCAGTCTACATGTGTTTTGTGGACTCGGAGAAGGCATTCGACCGTGTCCCTCGAGAAGTCCTGTGGGGAGTGCTCAGAGAGTATGGGGTATCGGACTGTCTGATTGTGGCGGTCCGCTCCCTGTATGATCAGTGCCAGAGTTTGGTCCGCATTGCCGGCAGTAAGTCGGACACGTTTCCAGTGAGGGTTGGACTCCGCCAAGGCTGCCCTTTGTCACCTATTCTGTTCATAACCTTTATGGACAGAATTTCTAGGTGCAGTCAAGGCGTTGAGGGGATCTGGTTTGGTGGCTGCAGGATTAGGTCTCTGCTTTTTGCAGATGATGTGGTCCTGATGGCTTCATCTGGCCAGGATCTTCAGCTCTCGCTGGATCGGTTCGCAGCTGAGTGTGAAGCGACTGGGATGAGAATCAGCACCTCCAAGTCCGAGTCCATGGTTCTCGCCCGGAAAAGGGTGGAGTGCCATCTCCGGGTTGGGGAGGAGATCTTGCCCCAAGTGGAGGAGTTCAAGTACCTCAGAGTCTTGTTCACGAGTGAGGGAAGAGTGGATGGTGAGATCGACAGGCGGATCGGTGCGGCGTCTTCAGTAATGCGGACGTTGTATCGATCCATTGTGGTGAAGAAGGAGCTGAGCCGGAAGGCAAAGCTCTCAATTTAGCGGTCGATCTACGTTCCCATCCTCACCTATGGTCATGAGCTTTGGGTTATGACCGAAAGGACAAGATCACGGGTACAAGCGGCCGAAATGAGTTTCCTCCGCCGGGTGACGGGTCTCTTCCTTAGAGATAGGGTGAGAAGCTCTGTCATCCGGGAGGAGCTCAAAGTAAAGCCGCCGCTCCTCCACATGGAGAGGAGCCAGATGAGGTGGTTCGGGCATCTGGTCAGGATGCCACCCGAACACCTCCCTAGGGAGGTGTTTAGGGCACGTCCGACCGGTAGGAGGCCACGGGGAAGACCCAGGACACGTTGGGAAGACTATGTCTCCCGGCTGGCCTGGGAACGCCTCGGGATCCCCCGGGAGGAGCTGGACCAAGTGGCTGGGGAGAGGGAAGTCTGGGCTTCCCTGCTTAGGCTGCTGCCCCCGCGACCCGACCTCGGATAAGCGGAAGAAGATGGATGGATGAAGTAAGTGTACATCTGACTACGGTAGCCGTAACGCGCCGATAATCCATCAAGCGGTGCGGCTTCATAGCTTTTTGAGCGCCGTGTGTAACGTTCTATATACATTCGCAATGGAACATTTAAAGTTTTGCTTTTGTTTACTGGCGTCATATTGCAGTCTACATGTTTTTCTTATGTGTGACTGCCATCTACTGGTTATACTTATCATTACACATACCAAAAAAAATAGCTTTGTGGTTGGTAAGCACAACCAAAATTATTCCGTACATGAAACGCTTCGGGTTATACTGTGGGGTTTTGAGAAAACGAAAGGATTTTAAGTGCGCTTTATAGCCCGAAAAATACGGTAACTGTGAATCGCTGACTCGGGATAAATGAGGTGTGCTTTCTGTGAGATGACTGCCAATTTCTGGAGGGGTAAAATGTATTTGACCAAACATGATCAGGGACTTGAATGCTGTGATCTTCTACTTTCGTACATTTTTCATTTTTGGATGGAGTCACTGCCATGTGTCCCATTATTTTTGCCCAAAAATTGTTTAATAACAACATTTCTCAACCAGCTATTGCAAGGATTTTTTTTTTTTTTTTTAAATTGGTTTTTAATCTTCTTTATTTACTTCAAGTTATTACAGTATGTACAGACACTATTTTGTGTATTAATTTTGGCCAAAGGGGGCACATTTCAATTTCTTACACACACTTGTTATTTCATATGTTGACCAGAGGGGGAGCACTTTTAAAAGTGACACACAGTCAATTTGAAAAATCCTTCCTTTTTGGGACCACCCTCATGTTGATAGATGTCACCACAAATGAGACATTGTCTATTAGATGCAATGTTATTGATTTATGTGATCACTTGTTCACACCTCCTCATATGGAAGATACTTTCCCTTCTTCTTCATCATTTAGGGATTTCACCATCTACGCTCCGTAATATCATCAAAAGGTTCAGAGAATCTGGAGAAATCACTGCATGTACGCAGCTAAGCCTGTGACCTTGGATCTCTCAGGCGGTACTGCATCAAAAAGCGACATCAGTGTGTAAAGGATATCACCACATGGGCTCAGGAACACTTCATAAAACCACTGTCAGTAACTATAATGTGTCTCTACATCTGTAAGTGCAAGTTAAAACTCTACTATGCTAAGCCAAAGCCATTTATCAACAACACCCAGAAACGCTGCCGGCTTCGCTGGGCCCGAGCTCATCTAAGATGGACCGATGCAAAGTGGAAAAGTGTTCTGTGGTCCGACGAGTCCACATTTCAAATTTTTTTTTGGAAACTGTGGATGTCGTGTCCTCCGGAAAAAAGAGGAAAAGAACCATCCGGATTGTTGTAAGCACAAAGTTGAAAAGCCAATTTTGTGATGGTATGGGGGTGTATTAGTGGTCAAGACATGGGTAACTTACACATCTGTGAAGGCACCATTAATGCTGAAAGGTACATACAGCTTTTGGAGCAACATATGTTGTTATCATGGACGCCCCTGCTTATTTCAACAAGACAATGCCAAGCCACATTTCAACAGAGTTTTGAGGAAAAAATTGATTTTAAGTGCGCCTTATAGTCCGGAAAATAGGGTATTTGCAAGGATGGAAAACATTCGTTGTGATGTCGTTGAACATCACGTACACACGAGTACACACTCTGCCCCAAAACATTCCCTGAACACTAATAATCCCTAAATGTGATGAGATGTCACATGCCGGTAAGAACTTCGACCACAAACATCCGCTTCTGCTCCCCCAAAACTCCAGATTGAGTTCATCCCAGTTCCAGCATCCCGCCCGCCCGCCTGCCCGCCCGCCTGCCGTTCAGCCTCTCAGCCTCGGCCCACATGCGTCACCTTCAAACTCCCCCCAGGCCCAAATCAAACGGTGAATCACAGAAGTCCTCGAGAAAGAGCTCCCACTCAGGCGCTTCCTTCCGTGTCAGCGCTGCAGCCCTCTCACCGCCTTCGTCCATCTCACCGCCTTCGTCCATCTCACCGCCTTCGTCCCTCTCACCGCCTTCGTCCATCTCACCGCCTTCGTCCATCTCACCGCCTTCGTACATCTCAGAGCTAAACCTACCTCGGGCTGCCGGAGGGGACGGGGAAGAAAACACGCTTGCATGCGCAGGAAGTTGAATTGTACGCGTTTGGATGTGGGCAAATGGAACTATCTCACCATCAGTTTGCATTTGCATAAAACATGGATGTCCAAAGTGAGGACCGGGGGCCATTTGTGGCCCGCAGCCTTTTTTGAAGGGTGCCGCACATACTGGAAATTCCATTTTTTTTGTTAAAAACATTTAAAAAACAAAAAGAAGTAGAATAAAAGAGCAAATGTAATGAGAACAGTTGCAATGTTTACTCTAATTACACAAAGAAATCAAGCAGGTTGTTGTTGTTTTTTTCTTTAAAGCTATCGTTGCTCAAAAATAATAATAAATTATAATCAATGTTGTATGAATTATTGACCTTTTAAATGCTCCATTTACTTCGCATCAAATATTCCACTTTGACATTTTTTTGTGGAAAAATATTGCATATGTTTAAGAAAAAAATGGATTCATTAAATTAATAAAAATAATTGACGCGTTTATCTAAAGACTTAATTGTTGAAAATAATAACATAAATAAAAAATGTATGACTTAACACTTTTCCTGGAGGAATTGATGTTTGAAGTATAATAAATGCATCCAATTAAACATTTAAAAAAAAGTTAATAAATACAAAAAATTACAATTTAAAACAAAAACATTTTAATAAAATAAAATGAAGTAAACAATGTAAAAAAAAATTTTTTTAAGTAACAATAAAAAAATAAAAAATAAAACATTTTACCTCGAGGGACTGATGTTTGAAGTGTAATAAATAAATACAATTAAAAATGAAAAAAGTTAATGAATACAAAAAAAATCATGCAAAATTGTAATAAAATGAGATAAAATGTAAAACAATGTAAAATATATTTTTTTAAAGTAACAATAAAAGAAAAGAAAATTCCCTGAAGGAACTGATGTTTGAAGTATTATAAATAAATACACTTAAAAATTTAAAAAGTTAATAAATACAAAATGTTTTAATTTAAAACAAAAAATTAATAAAAAAAATAAATAAATAAGATGAAGTAAACAATGTAAAATATATATATTGTTTAAAATTAACAATAAAAGTTAAAAAAAATTTTAAAAAAAAACACTTTACCTGGAGGGACTGATGTTTGAAGTATAATAAATAAATACAATAAAAAAATGTAAAAAGTTAATTAATAAAAAATATTACAATTTAAAACAAAAAATTCATACAAAAAATTTAATAAAATAAGTTGTAGTAAACGATGTAAAATATATATTTTTTTAAAGTAACAATAAAAGAAAAAAACAAACACTTTACCTGGAGAAACTGATGTTTGAAGTATAATAAATAAATACAATAAAAAATAAAAAAATTACAATTTAAAACAAAAACATTTAAAAAATTTAAATAAAATAAGACGAAGTAAACAATGTAAAATATATATTATTTAAAAGTAACATTAGAAGAAAAAAAAACGATCACTTTACCTGGAGGGACCGATGTTTGAAATATAATAAATAAATACAATTACAATTTTAAAAAGTTAATGAATACAAAAAGTTACAATTTAAAACAAAACAATTATAACAATTTTCAATAAAATAAAATGAAGTAAACAATGTAAAATATATATCATTTAAAAGTAACAATAGAAGAAAAAAAACGGTCACTTTACCTGGAGGGACTGATGTTTGAAGTATCCATCCATCCATTTGCTACCGCTTGTCCTTTAGATAAATACAATAACAATTTTAAAAAGTTAATGAATACAAAAAATTACAATGTAAAATAGGATGAAGTAAACAATGTAAAATATATATTGTTTAAAAGAAAAAAAGGAAATGAAATATAGTAGACAGTTATCAATGCCAGAGACAGAAGTGTATTGATTTTAGTGTAGAATATCAGACTGTGTGTGACAATCATTCGTACTTTAATCTTTAATATTAATATCATAATAAGAGAGACTGCACTGCGATTGTTTGAAGAGATAAATAAGGAAGTCTGCAGAAGTCCAACAATTACACAAAATAAAAGACGAACACTTCCTGTCTCAGAAGGGAGTTGATGACAGAAAATGTAGTCCCCGCTGGATTGTTTGGCATTTGCCTGCAGCTCATCTAATCTTTATCCCGCCATTGTTTGCTCAGCACTAAAAATTCTCGGCGGTAACTCGACTTAAACGTTCAAAACTCACGCGTTCTTTTTTTATTTCATTTTTTTTCCTAACAATGAAAGTGTCACCTGCCTAATTGCTGTGGCGGGAGCAACACAGACGACTTGCTTGAGGACATCTCCAAACGGGGAGATTATTATTGTCCTTTTATGTTGGGCCACTTGGGAACTAAAAACTCACTTTAGGATTAAAAACTGGGATTTTCTAAGATTTAATCAAAGATGCTGAGAATGTCACCTCATGCAATCAGCAGATTTATTAGCCCAGCTTTGTGTGTGTGTGTGTGTGTGTGTGTGTGTGTGTGTGTGTGTGTGTGTGTGTGTGTGTGTGTGTGTGTGTGTGTGTGTGTGTGTGTGTGTGTGTGTGTGTGTGTGTGTGTGTGTGTGTGTGTGTGTGTGTGTGTGTGTGTGTGTGTGTGTGTGTGTGTGTTTGTGTGTGTGTATGTGTGTGTGTGTGTGTGTGTGTGTGTGTGTGTGTGTGTGTGTGTGTGTGTGTGTGTGTGTGTGTGTGTGTGTGTGTGTGTGTGTGTGTGTGTGTGTGTGTGTGTGTGTGTGTGTGTAAACTCATTTGGACTAAAACCTCAATCAAAATGCTCATCATGTGATCTTAAGGGGATTAAATGTTTGCAGTGGAAGCTACAGTACATAAAAGACGGAGGAGAGGACTTAGCGTAGCCATATTGCATGCACACACACACACACACACACACACACACACACACACACACACACACACACACACACACACACACACACTCACACTGCATCACAATGACGACCCGCCATGGCTGACTGACTTGCTGACTGCCGAGGTCACACAGACTTTGGATGCTGGCTAACTAAAAGGCGTAAAAGGAGAACACACTTATTTCACACACACACACACACACACATTCTTGTATTTCTTACCTTCTTGAGACCTGCGAAAAAATGCCTACATCTTTAGGACCACCCTTTCTAGATATATAAACATTTGTATTTACAATATCAATAATATATACAAACTATGCAAATATTAAAAAGGTGACATTTTAGTTATTTTTTAGGGGGTAATTTTTTGGTTTTTAATCTTCATTATTTACTTCAAGTTACTACAGCATGTCTCTATATAATTTGTGTTATTTTTTATTTATTTATTAGTTTTGGCCAAAGGGGGCACATTTCTATTTCTTACACACACTTGTTATTACATATGTTGACCAAAGGGGGCACATTTCAATTCCTTACACACACTTGTTATTACATATGTTGACCAAAGGGGGAACACTTCACATTTTTACACACACTTGTTATTACATATGTTGACCAAAGGGGGAACACTTCTCATTTTTACACACACTTGTTATTACATATGTTGACCAAAGGGGGAACACTTCACATTTTTACACACACTTGTTATTTCATATGTTGACCAAAGGGGGAACACTTCACATTTTTACACACACTTGTTATTACATATGTTGACCAAAGGGGGAACACTTCACATTTTTACACACACTTGTTATTACATATGTTGACCAAAGGGGGAACACTTCACATTTTTACACACACTTGTTATTACATATGTTGACCAAAGGGGGAACACTTCACATTTGTACACACACTTGTTATTTCATATGTTGACCAAAGGGGGAACACTTCACATTTTTACACACACTTGTTATTTCATATGTTGACCAAAGGGGGAACACTTCACATTTTTACACACACTTGTTATTTCATATGTTGACCAGAGGGGGAGCACTTTTAAAAGCGACACACGGTCATTTTTAAAAATCCCTCCTTTTTGGGACCACCCTCATGTTGATAGATGTCACCACAAATGAGACATTGTCTATTAGATGCAATGTTATTGATTTATGTCATCACTTGTTCACACCTCCTCATATGGAAGATACTTTTCCTTGTCGATGTCTCAAGAATGGACGAAATACAAGAATACACACACACACACACACACATTCTTATATTTGTTACCTTCTTGAGACATGCAAAAAATGCCAACCTCTTTAGGACCAGCCTTTCTGGATGTATAAAGATGTGTATTTACAACATTAATAATATATACATACTATGTTTTTGTATAAGAACTAACTAGTTATTTTTAATTGTTTTTGTACTTCAAGTTATTACAGAATGTAGAGACATTATTTGTTTGTATTAATTTTGGCCAAAGGGGGCGCATTTCAATTTCTTACCACTTACCACACTTGTTATTTCATATGTTGACCAGAGGGGGAGCACTTTTAAAAGCGACACACGGTCAATGTGAAAAATCCGTCCTTTTTGGGACCACCCTCATGTTGATAGATGTCACCACAAATGAGACATTGTTTATTAGATGCAATGTTATTGATTTATGTCATCACTTGTTCACACCTCCTCATATGGAAGATACGTTTCCTTCTTCATGTCTCAAGAATGGACGAAATACAAGAACACACACACACACACATTCTTATATTTGTTACCTTCTTGAGACATGCAAAAAAGTCTCCCTCTTTAGGACCACCCTTTCTAGATATATAAAGATGTGTATTTACAACATTAATAATATATACATACTATGTTTGTATATAAGAACTAACTAGTTATTTTTAATTTTTTTTGTAATTGGTTTTTAATCTTCATTATTTACTTCAAGTTATTACAGAATGTAGAGACATTATTTGTTTCAATTAATTTTGGCCAAAGGGGGCGCATTTCAATTTCTTACACACACACACTTGTTATTTCATATGTTGACCAGAGGGGGAGCACGGTCAATGTGAAAAATCCCTCCTTTTTGGGACCACCCTCATTTTGACCAGCAGGGGTGCAAATGAGACATTGTCTATTAGATGCAATGTTATTGATTTATGTCATCACTTGTTCACACCTCCTCATATGGAAGATACTTTTCCTTCTTCATGTCTCAAGAAGGCTAGAAATACAAGAACACACACACACACACACACTCCTTTTCTGTTGTTTTGTTATGTATTAGTTTGTTGTGTGTTAGTTTGTTATGTGTTGTTTTATTATTGTTTTATCCAAATTTGCTGGCACACACCTCAGCGGTTTATAACTTGCTACGTGACACATGATAAATGTTAGCATGCTAACGCCGTCACGCTAGCATGCTAACATTGGCGTAACAACTCGCTATGTCAATTTTTCAGCCGTCCAAAACCCTTTTTCCGTAACACCTACTCTCTATTGAAAGATTTCCCATTTCTCGACCGATTGAAAAATTCAGACTCCAACCCGTTCAGTCCAACTGTGCTCCAAGTCCCGCACTCCACAAAATTACCATTTTCGCCGACTTTTAAAAATGTTCCAGGAAATTTCCTTCAAAAATGAACGGGGATTTGCGATGTTCAGCAAATCCAAAATTTCTCACCCCATTCGAAGCATTCCAACATCCACACACCCCACTCATGCTAGATTTAAAAAAAAATCATGGATTACCTGGAATTACCAGGAACATTTTCCCAACTGAAAACAAATGGGCAATTTACAAACTTCTACACATCCCACATTTCTCAACGGATTTCAATGATTCCGAAGTCTAAATACTCCTGGCTCTTGTTAGTCTTCTGCTAACATAAAGTTAGCATGCTAAAACTTTTTTTTTTTTTAGCTAAATTGACACATTTTAGCTAATTTCCCAGTTGTACACCTTAGAGCAAGGATGTCAAACTAGTTTTTATGTATTTAGGGTCACATTGCAATTATGATCACCCTCAGAGGGCCGTTTGGTAAATAGTGAAAAAATATATAAATATCAAAGTATTTTCGCATTTTGCATATTTTCGCAACAATGTATTTTTCCACATTTGAACCAATTCGGTACCAATACCCGGTACCTGGGAATCGATACCAGTACTCAGCGGTACCAATTTCCGCTACTTTTTTGTGTTCATGTATTAAAAAGTAATATGAATGTTAATAATATAAAACGTTCATACATTTCATTTTAACGTTTAACACCGAGCTGACAATGATAAATGTTTAATGCAGTTCATTTCAGTCTTGTTTTTTTGTTGAGTCCTACAAAGTTTTTGTACTGTAAGTGTTGATTGTACCCTGCAACTTAGTTGTACTTTTATTTACCCCATTCAGTGGTGTTGAAATCCCCCTTGTTAAATCATTAATGCTAATCAGTAGCATGTATATGGCGTATCCAATTGAATATAGCATTAAGGTAAAGCATTTTGAAAAGCAGAGCCTGACTTCTAAAAGCTTTCTAACATGCAACGAAGATATCAAAAATAAAGTACCATTTGATTGTACGTGAATCGGTACCCGGTACTATTCAGACAAAGTAGTACAAAAAACTACCAAATTACATACTCATCCATTTTTAGATTTTTTTTTTTTTTTTTTAAAGATATGCATGTGCATGAAGTATATTCCTTGTTTTTCTGCCAAAATGGAAAGAATCATACATTTATTTAGAAAGTACTACCAGATTTTTCGGACTATAAGGCGCACTTAAAACCCTTTCATTTTCTCAAAACTTGACAGTGCGCCTTATAACCCGGTGCGCCTTATGTACGGAATCAGTTTGGTTGTGCTTACCGACCTCAAAGCTATTTTATTTGGTACATGGTGAAATGATAAGTGTGACCAGTGGATTGCAGTCACACATAAGAGATACGTGTAGACTACCATATGATGGCGGTCACACATAAGAGATATGTGCAGACTGCCATATGACTCAAGTAAACAACACCAAAATTGTATATGTTCCATTGAAAATATAGAACATTACACACGGCGCTCAAAAATCTATCAAAATGTTTTAGTACGACTTTGGTAAGCTATGAAGCCTTGATGGATGTTCTGAGCTTCAACATCGAAGTATTATTATGGTGTGTGTATAAGGTAAGGCATTATCTGGTGACTAAGGTAAGCCACGTAAATAAGAGCGCCCACAAAACGGTGCATCCTGAAGAGACTGTCAGAAAGCGACTTGAAGATGATGTGTAAAACATCATCTGTGCAACATTTTGAGCAAATAACCACCATTACATGTTATGTAGACCAGTGGTCCCCAACCACCGGACCGATTGGTACCGGGCCGCACAAGAATTTAATTTTTTTTTTTTTTTTTTTTTTTTTTTTTTTTAATTATTTTTTTTTGAAATCAACATAAAAACACAATATATACATTTTATATCAATATAGATCAATACAGCCTGCAGGGATACAGTCCGTAAGCACACATGATTGTATTTATTTATGTAAAAAAATAAAATAAAATAAATAAAAAGTAAATAAAAAAAATTTAAATACACCCCCCCCCCCCCCCCCCCCCACCCACCGGTCCGTGGGACAAATTTTCAAGCGTTGACCGGTCCGCAGCTAAAAAAAGGTTGGGGACCACTGATGTAGACCACAAGGAAAATAATAATATGACTCATTTAATGCGCCCTATAATCCGGTGCGCCCTATGGTCCGGAAAATGCGGTATGTTGACGCACATTATTTCCAGGTTTCCAGGTCTGGCCTTGAGTTTGACACCTGTGCCTTAGAGTCTTATAACAGAGTATGTGACACATGCTAACTGTTAGCATGCTAACATTAGCATGTTTTGCAAATTTTTATAACCGTTTATCCCAGAGCCCTTCTATTACGCTTGTGTCCTGTGACGTGTGGAGAGGCGGGGCCGGCAGTCCGACAGCGAGGCAGGGCACTGTAGTGGATTGTCCGAAGCTTAAACAGCAACAAAAGTGAATTTAGTACAAAAAGTTTATTTACCCATTATCAGGTCAGATTGAGCTGTCAATGCAGACACACAAACGTCCTCCGGAGGACTCACAAAAAGCAATCTCTCTCGAGTCCCGGTCTCCTGCCATTTGTATCTGTCTCTTCGTGCGTCACTGTTTTTTCTTGTGCGTCACTCTTGTGGTCTTTGACATGTTTGTTTTTGCAACGTCCTTGGATTCCTTAATCATACTTAAACAATCAAAACATTCTGTAGACAGGTTGGCACGACTTAATATTCACTTTTGTCCCACACCCGGTTCATTCAATGGCACAGAATAGAAGAGAAATTAAATGAGCGTACATTCTTGACAGACATGAAATATAGGTCAAAAGTCAGAAATTCTACTACATACCCCCCTTTCCAGGCGTGGACGGCGAGCAAGCAGCGAGGCGGGGCGCGCCAGGATCGACGCCGCAATTATTATCAGGTGCGTGGATCGCCCAGCTGGGCACAATTAAATGATCCTCTCGAACTGTGTGAACGTCGGGGAGAGAGGCGGAGAGAAGAGAAGGAGCCAGAGGGAAGCTGATGCTGAGCGAGAGAGACTGAGAGCGCAAGGAAGAAGACGACGCGTGAAGCTGAAAAGCCGGCGTGGAAGAGTGAGCAGGGAACGGCAAGGCTGAAAAGCAACCCGGCAAGAGACTTTCTTATTGAAAAATAAAGAAGTCTAAACCTGCTCGCCATACTGTCCTTCCTTGGTGGTCCCTGGAACCCGCACGACAGCAAGCGACTGCCACGGACATTATCGCTGACTTTCATCCCAAAATGAATCTTTCTCTCAGATGGCTTCAGCGCCGTAATTGAGAAATAGTAAGGCATGGTCCAACGCTTGAGTCAAACGTCGGGGAGAGAGGCAGAGAGAAGAGAAGGAGCCAGAGGGAAGCTGATGCTGAGCGAGAGAGACTGAGAGCGCTAGGAAGAAGACGACGCGCGAAGCTGAAAAGCCGGGTTGGAAGAGTGAGCAGGGAACGGCAAGGCTGAAAAGTAACCCGGCAAGAGACTTTCTTATTGAAAAATAAAGAAGTCTAAACCTGCTCGCCATAATGTCCTTCCTTGGTGGTCCCTGGAACCTGCACGACAGCGAGCGACTGCCACGGACATTATCGCTGACTTTCATCCCAAAATGAATCTTTCTCTCAGATGGCTGCAGCGCCGTAATTGAGAAATAGTAAGGCATGGTCCAACGCTTGAGTCAAACGTCGGGGAGAGAGGCGGAGAGAAGAGAAGGAGCCAGAGGGAAGCTGATGCTGAGCGAGAGACACTGAGAGCGCAAGGAAGAAGACGACGCGTGAAGTTGAAAAGCCGGGTTGGAAGAGTGAGCAGGGAACGGCAAGGCTGAAAAGTAACCCGGCAAGAGACTTTCTTATTGAAAAATAGAGAAGTCTAAGCCTGCTCGCCATAATGTCCTTCCTTGGTGGTCCCTGGAACCCGCACGACAGCGAGCGACTGCCACGGACATTATCACTGACTTTCATCCCAAAATGAATCTTTCTCTCAGATGGCTGCAGCGCCGTAATTGAGAAATAGTAAGGCATGGTCCAACGCTTGAGTCAGTGGGTGACTAATGATGGTCTTGGGTCACTGAGTAAACACACACACACACACACACACACACACACACACACACACACACACACACACACGCCACGAGTCCATTAGAACTATCTGGGGGGAAAAATCAGGGATTGTACGAGGAGATACCGCCACGGATCAGCACACTTTCAGCCTCGGCGTCAGCAAAGGTATTAACAGGGAAGTCGATTGGCTTCTTTAAAAAGCAGCAAAGTGTTGTTTATTCCACAAGCCAAGGGAGCGTAAAGATCTCTCAGCCTAGTGTGTGTGTGTGTGTGTGTGTGTGTGCGTGTGTGTGTGTTTGTGTGTGTGACTATAAGCAATATTGATATTATATCATCTCGCCCAATCAATACGATGCAAGCTAACAGACGCGTTGGAGGGCTCAAGCATTAACGAGCTCAAGAGTCTATACTTCCAGGATTTAGACTGGTCCTGAAGCCAACACGTTTCAATTCCTACAATAAAGTCATCGGCTCCCCCACAAAATGTCGCAAGATGAATGACTAAAAGCCGCTCCTTCTCGAGAACGTAAAGATTAGCAGATTAGCTAATTGCTAAAGTCAGAGGGACGGTTCATTGTCATCTTTAATGCGACCGT
>NC_084733.1:1177308-1202308 GCF_033978785.1 Entelurus aequoreus | reverse complement strand
ATGAGTGGGGGACCTTTTGGAGCCCGAATATATTTAGTAGGATTTTATTTAACATTTCACTGTGATTACTCAAAAATATTAAAGACTTAAAATCAATGGTGTCCTGCATTATTGATCTTTTAAGGCTCTAATTACTAAATACTGCATATTTCAGTTTTACTATAAAAAAACAAAGTTGTCTTTGACAGAAACCCTAACCCTAACCCTAACCCTAACCCTAACCCTAACCCTAACCCTAATCCTAACCCTAACCCTAACCCTAACCCTAACCCTAACCCTAACCCTAACCCCTAACCCCTAACCCTAACCCTAACCCTAACCCTAACCCTAACCCTAACCCTTTGACAGAAAAGGCATAAAACCTTTTTTTTTTTTTTTTACTTTATATCAACCTGAAGTTGATATAGAGATTTACTGTAAGCGTTAAATTAAAAAAATATATATTTTGACTTACTTTTAACATTTTAATGACTGAGACCCTTTATGGCCCCCGGGAGCCCTAAAGATTAAAACAAAACAAAAATCCATATATTTTGTTAAGGTTTGAAAATTAAAAATATCAAAATGGCCCCCGCATGCTTACATTTTTCCGTATACGGCCCTCGGTGGAAAAAGTTTGGACACCCCTGGTTTAGGACCTGAGAAGTCTTGGAAAGGCCGATACAAGCGATACAAATGAGTAAATATATGTCCAATGATCTCTAAATACCGTATTTCTTTACAAATGATCAAATCCCCTCTGTACTCGGTGAAATATGATGACAAATAATAATCCTCTAACCCAGGGGTCACCAACGCGGTGCCCGCGGGCACCAGGTAGCCCGTAAGGACCAGATGAGTAGCCCGCTGGCCTGTTCTAAAAATAGCTCAAATAGCAGCACTTACCAGTGAGCTGCATCTATTTTTTAAATTGTATTTATTTACTAGCAAGCTGGTCTCGCTTTGCCCGACATTTTTAATTCTAAGAAAGACAAAACTCAAATAGGATTTGAAAATCCAAGAAAATATTTTAAAGACTTGGTCTTCACTTGTTTAAATAAGTTCATTAATTGTTATACTTTGCTTCTTATAACTTTCAGAAAGACAATTTTAGAGAAAAAATACAACCTTAAAAATGATTTTAGGATTTTTAAACACATGTGGGCTCTGTACCGAGGATGTCGTTGTGGCTTGTACAGCCCTTTGAGACACTTGTGATTTAGGGCTATATAAATAAACATTGATTGATTGATTGATTGATTGATATACCTTTTTACCTTTTGAATTCCTTCCTCTTCTTTCCTGACAATTTAAATCAATGTTCAAGTAAATTAATTTTTTTTATTGTAAAGAATAATAAATACATTTTAATTTAATTCTTCATTTTAGCTTCTGTTTTTTCGACGAAGAATATTTGTGAAATATTTATTCAAACTTATTATGATTAAAATTCAAAAAAAATATTCTGGCAAATCTAGAAAATCTTTAGAATCAAATTTAATTCTTATTTCAAAGTCTTTCGAATTTCTTTTAAAATTTTTGTTCTGGAAAATCTAGAAGAAATAATGATTTGTCTTTGTTAGAAATATAGCTTGGTCCAATTTGTTATATGTTCTAACAAAGTGTGGATTGGATTTTAACCTATTTAAAACATGTCATCAAAATTCTAAAATGTATCTTAATCAGGAAAAATTACTAATGATGTTCCATAAATTCTTTTTTTAATTTTTTCAAAAAGATTCGAATTATCTAGTTTTTCTCTTCTTTTTTTCGGTTGAATTTTGAATTTTAAAGAGTCGAAATTCAATCAATCAATGTTTATTTGTATAGCCCTAAATCACAAAAGTCTCATAAACTATGTTTCAAAATTGAATTGTCATTTTTTTCGTGTTTTCTCCTCTTTTAAACCGTTTAATTAAGTGTAAGTATCATTAATTATTAATAATAACATAGAGTTCAAATCTAGAAAATCTGTAGAATCAAATTTAAATCTTATTTCAAAGTCTTTTGAATTTCTTTTAAAATTTTTGTTCTGGAAAATCTAGAAGAAATAATGATTTGTCTTTGTTAGAAATATAGCTTGGTCCAATTTGTTATATATTCTAACAAAGTGTGGATTGGATTGTAACCTATTTAAAACATGTCATCAAAATTCTAAAATTAATCGTAATCAGGAAAAATTACTAAAGATGTTCCATAAATTATTTTTTTAATTTTTTCAAAAAGATTCGAATTAGCTAGTTTTTCTCTTCTTTTTTTCAGTAGAATTTTGAATTTTAAAGAGTCGAAATTGAAGATAAACTATGTTTCAAAATTTAATTGTCATTTTTTTCGTGTTTTCTCCTCTTTTAAACCGTTCAATTAAGTGTAAATATCATTAATTATTAATAATAACATAGAGTTAAAGGTAAATTGAGCAAATTGGCTATTTCTGGCAATTTATTGAAGTGTGTATCAAACTGGTAGCCCTTCGCATTAATCACTACCCAAGAAGTAGCTCTTGCTTTCAAAAAGGTTGGTGACCCCTGCTCTAACCTTTCTGTTCATTTTCAATTTATGTTGCTGGAGACTTTTGCACCCGTTAGCCTCTCGGCGGCAACGTTGTCCCGCACCCATGTAGTGATGTATCCACCACTGACGCTGTTTGATGCCATTAATTGATACTAATGGGCTGGCCGACACGTTTAGAGGTGAGTGATTGCTCTGCACACACACACACACACACACACACACACACACACACACACACACACACACACACACACACACACACACACAGCTACAAATCACCAGGCGACTGGACTCTCAGATGCAACAAAAGTGTGCATATAAAGTCACACTTTTGCACGCTTGTTTTCGCGTTGTCTTTTAGTGGATCTTTTTCTCCAAGTGTCAGCAAAAAGCCTGGCCAAACAAGCATAAAATAAGCCTCCGCCCAGACATCTGCTCATCCAAATGTCTTGGAAAGGTAGTGTGTCTAATCGCTGGACGCACAGACCAAAAAAAAAGTCATTTGGAAGATTGCCCCGTCATATTTTTTGGCTGCAAGCGGCGTTGGAAAGTGGTCTTTTGCAAGCCTTATTAAAGGGGCCCTTATTATTATTGAAGGGGCTTTATTAAAGGGGCCCTTATTATTATTGAAGGGGCTTTATTAAAGGGGCCCTGGCGGCAGCGCCCCAAAAGGGAGCTCATTCAATCTCAGGGTGATGAATAATTAGTGAGCCGTCACATGACGCGCACATCAATGCAGCAGTTCAGGCCTGTCTAGGCGGCTCGTCCAAGCTTCGATTGAGAAGTTTGTAAAGATCAGGGGCGCCCAAACTTGTTCCGGTGAGGGCCACACATGGACAATTCAAAGAATGCGAGGGACATTTTTGGCAGTGTTCAATATATATATATATATAGTACAAGCCAAAAGTGTGGAAACACCATCTCATTCAATGGGTTTTCTTTATCAAAACTATGCTTTGCACACTCTTGGCATTCTCTCGATGAGCTTCAAGCGGTGGTCACCTGAAAAGGGTTTTTACTTCACAGGTGTCGTAGTTTTGATGCCTTCAGTGACAATCTACAATGTAAATAGTCATGAAAATAAAGAAAACGCACTGAAATGCACTGAAATGAGAAGGTGTGTCCAAACTTTTGGCCTGTACTAATACATATGTATATAAATTGTTGCGTTTGACCAGATGTTCCTCCAAGTGGGATGTAAAACGCTGGTCAGTCCCAAGTTCCTTAGATGACATATAACTGAACTCAAAGGTACCACCAAGCACAGAATAGGTATTTTGTAATTTATTGTCAAATATTTGAGAATAGAGACCAGCCTCGAACAACACATACAAATGCGTAGCCCAAGTTGATCTGGCATTCCAAAGGAAAAAGCAACTCTTTTCACACAAAGAAAACCCCCATTCCCCCCCCCCTCCCCCCCTCCTCTCAACACTGATAAGAAGAGAGACTTGGGGGTTGTGTTCACATTCCTGATGGTTTACGACCCTGTCTAAACAGGCAATCTGAAGACAAAGAGAAACTGGTATACAGAGTATACATGGAAAAATATGAGCTGATTCAAACATGATTATGAATAAAGAAATAACTCTTAAACATATGCATTATCCACAATATATATATATATATATATATATATATATATATATATATATATATATATATATATATATATATATATATATATATATATATATATATATATATATATATATATATATATATATATATATATATATATATATATACTACCGTTAAAAGTTTGGGGTCACATTGAAATGTCCTTTTTTCTGTCAGGGTTGTCCCTGACAGTTTGGTCAAGTTTTAGTTTTTTTCTCTGTGTTTGTTTTATTTCCTGTCAGCACTCTTATTTTGGCTCAGTTTCCTGTTTGTCTCTCTGAGTGCTGTCCCCTCAGCTGTGGCTGATTGGCACCGGGCCACACCTGGTGCCAATCAGCCAGCCGCTATTTATACCTGCCCTGCCCTCCAGTCACTGCTGGATCATTGTCATTTATACTTGTCGTTGTAGCTCTGTCTACTTCTGTCCACTCTGTTCCTGTCATAGTTCATCCCGCTCGTTTCTTGCCACGTGAGTTTTGTTTATTCGTGTCACAGTAAGTGTTTTCGTTTCTTGTCCATAGTGTAGCTTTTGTGCTAGTTTCTGTTCATAGCCAAGTTTGTTCTCCGCCTTGTGCGAGCCTTTTGTTTGTACCCTTTTGTTTTTTTTTGGTTATAGAGTTTAATTAAATCATGTTTTCTCGCACAATGCCTGCCGCCTTCTCTGCATCTTGGGGTTCGTCGCCAACAAACTGACATTTTTTGAAGGAAAAGCACTGTACTTTTCAATGAAGATAACTTTAAACTAGTCTTAACTTGAAATAAATACACTCTATACATTGCTAATGTGGTAAATGACTATTCTAGCTGCAAATGTCTGCTTTTTGGTGCAATATCTACATAGGTGTATAGAGGCCCATTTCCAACAACTATCACTCCAGTGTTCTAATGGTACAATGCGTTTGCTCATTGGCTCAAAAGGCTAATTGACGATTAGAAAACCCTTGTGCAATCATGTTCACACATCTGAAAACACTTTAGCTCGTTACAGAAGCTACAAAACTGACCTTCCTTTGAGCAGATTGAGTTTCTGGAGCATCACATTTGTGGGCTCAATTAAACGCTCAAAATGGCCAGAAAAAGAGAACTTTCATCTGAAACTCGACAGTCTATTCTTGTTCTTAGAAATGAAGGCTATTCCATGCGAGAAATTGCTAAGAAATTGCAGATTTCCTACAACGGTGTGTACTACTTCCTTCAGAGGACAGCACAAACAGGCTCTAACCAGAGTAGAAAAAGAAGTGGGAGGCCGCGTTGCACAACTGAGCAAGAAGATAAGTACATTAGAGTCTCTAGTTTGAGAAACAGACGCCTCACAGGTCCCCAACTGGCATCTTCACGAAATAGTAGCCGCAAAACACCAGTGTCAACATCAACATCTGGGCTTCGTGGCAGAGTGGCAAAGAAAAAGCCATATCTGAGACTGGCCAATAAAAGCAAAAGATGAAGATGGGCAAAAGAACACAGACATTGGACAGAGGAAGACTGGAAAAAAGTGTTGTGGACAGATGAATCCAAGTTTGAGGTGTTTGGATCACAAAGAAGAACGTTTGTGAGACGCAGAACAACTGAAAAGATGCTGGAAGAATGCCTGACGCCATCTGTTAAGCATGGTGGAGGTAATGTGATGGGTGGGAGATTTGTACAGGGTAAAAGGGATTCTGAATAAGGAAGGCTATCACTCCATTTTGCAACGCCATGCCATACCCATCCTACAACAGGACAATGACCCAAAACACACCTCCAAATTATGCAAGAACTATTTAGAGAAGAAGCAGGCCGCTGGTATTCTATCGGTAATGGAGTGGCCAGCCCAGTCACCGGATCTGAACCCCATTGAGCTGTTGTGGGAGCAGCTTGACCGTATGGTACGCAAGAAGTGCCCATCCAACCAATCCAACTTGTGGGAGCTGCTTCTAGAAGCGTGGGGTGCAATTATTTCTCCAGATGACCTCAACAAATGAACAGCTAGAATGCCAAAGGTCCGCAATGCTGTAATTGCTGCAAATGGAGGATTCTTTGACGAAAGCAAAGTTTGATGTCAAAAAAAATCTTATTTGAAATACAAATCATTATTTCTAACCTTGTTAATGTCTTGACTCTATTTTCTATTCATTTCACAACGTATGGTGGTGAATAAGTGTGGCTTTTCATGGAAAACACAAAATTGTTTGGGTGACCCCAAACTTTCGAACGGTAGGTATATATATAAAAAAAATGTATTTTTTTTTTTGGAATTTTTTTTTTTTTAAATTGTATTAATTAATATTTATTTTTTATTATTATTATTATTATTATTATTTATTATTTTTAAAAAACTAGAAAAATGTAATTGCTGTAAACAATTTGTGTGAATGCTGAAGAGCCAAAGTCGAAATAAAATGTTAACAGTTAGCGTCAGATAACAAAAAATATGAGCAAAATATGCTACAAAAGCTAGCCTGCTAACAGTACCATGCTAACACGCTTACAATAGCGTGCTTACAGTTAGCATTAGTTAAAGACCCAAATATATGACACTGAGGGTGTAACCTTTTGATGATATTACGGAGCGTAGATGGTGAAATCCCTAAATTCCTTGTTGAGAAATGTTGTTCTTAAACAATTTGCTCAGGCATTTCTTGACAAAGTGGTGACCCTCGCCCCGTCCTTGTTTGTGAATGACTGAGCATTTCATGGAAGCTGATTTTATACCCAATCATGGCACCCACCTGTTCCCAATTAGCCTGTTCACCTGTGGGATGTTCCAAATAAGTCTTTGATGAGCATTCCTCAACTTTCCACTCTTTTTTGCCACTTGTGCCAGCTTTTTTGAAACACGTCGCAGGCATCAAATTCCAAATGAGCTAATATTTGCAAAAAATAACAAAGTTTTCCAATTGGAACATGAAATATCTTGTCTTTGCAGTCTATTCAATTGAATATAAGTTGAAAAGGATTTGTTGTATTCTCTTTTTATTGACCATTTACACAACGTGACAACTTCACTGCTTTTGGGGTTTTGTAATCAATTATCTCATCGAAGCTAATCATGCTAACCTAATACGAGAGGTGTCATGGCAGGTCCAGTTGACTAAATCAGTCTTTCTTAACAGTAGGGCCAAAGTGCATTATAGCACCCAAAAAAATTGCTGTTTTTCAGTTGTGGCCCATGTGGGTACTCAGTTGTAATACACTTTTCCACCACTTGTGGCAGTAATGACAATATCAAACCAACAGAAGAAGTCTGGAAGTCATAGAGAAGTTTTCTTCAGCACAAAAATTATGACTAAAGCTGTATTTGTATTTATTGACACTTTATTTAAGAAACATATTCATCATCAATTTATTTGCATTATTTTAGCACAGAGGTCACCAACCTTTTTGAAAGCAAGAGCTACTTCTTGGGTAGTGATTAATGCGAAGGGCTACCAGTTTGATACACACTTCAATAAATTGCCAGCAATAGCCAATTTGCTCAATTTACCTTTAACTCTATGTTATTATTAATAATTAATGATATTTACACTTAATTGAATGGTTTAAAAGAGGAGAAAACACAAAAAAAATGACAATTGAATTTTGAAACATAGTTTATCTTCAATTTCGACTCTTTGAAATTCAAAATTCAACCGAAAAAAAGAAGAGAAAAACTAGCTAATTTGAATCTTTTTGAAAAAATTAAAAAAAGAATTTATGGAACATCATTAGTAATTTTTCCTGATTAAGATACATTTTAGAATTTGGATGACATGTTTTAAATAGGTTACAATCCAATCTACACTTTGTTAGAATATATAACAAATTGGACCAAGCTATATTTCTAACAAAGACAAATCATTATTTCTTCTAGATTTTCCAGAACAAAAATTTTTAAAAGAAATTCAAAAGACTTTGAAATAAGATTTATATTTGATTCTACAGATTTTCTAGATTTGCCAGAATCATTTTTTTGAATTTTAATCATAATAAGTTTGAAGAAATATTTCACAAATATTCTTCGTTGAAAAAACAGAAGGTAAAATGAAGAATTAAATTCAAATGTGTTTATTATTCTTTACAATAAAAAATAAAAAAAAATACTTGAACATTGATTTAAATTGCCAGCAAAGAAGAGGAAGGAATTTAAAAGGTAAAAAGGTATATGTGTTTAAAAATCCTAAAATCATTTTTAAGGTTGTATTTTTTCTCTAAAATTGTCTTTCTGAATGTTACAAGAAGCAAAGCAAAAAAATTAATGAATATTATTAAAACAAGTGAAGACCAAGTCTTTAAAATATTTCCTTGGATTTTCAAATTCTATTTGAGTTTTGTCTCTCTTAGAATTAAAAATGTCGGGCAAAGCGAGACCAGCTTGCTAGTAAATAAATAACATTTAAAAAATAGAGGCAGCTCACTGGTAAGTGCTGCTATTTGAGCTATTTTTAGAACAGGCCAGCGGGCGACTCATCTGGGGCCGTACTTATCAAGCTTCTTAGAATTACTCCTAAGAAGTCTGCTAAGAGTTGACTTAAGAGTAAATAAATTCTTTGCTGAAAGCTGCACTTAAAAGTTAGTTATCAAGCGTCTTACTCACACTTTCAGCGAAGTGTAGGACTGAATCTTAAGTGTCACACTCAGAGCTGAATTACGACATTACTATGTGCCGTAAACGCAATTTTAGGTGACGTCATTTCTGTGTCCATAGAAATGACCAATCACGGAAGGGAATCCGTTGTCTAAGAATAAAGAAATATCTTGGAAATATTTAAGTGGACAATGGGAGTGTATATTTTGACAATAAACTACAAAATAATACAAAACAAACTAGTCCCTGCCGGCACTCACGCTACCGCTCCCTCTCTTCTCTCGCCCACACACTCACTGATGTTACTCACCTCACGGCCACACACATACGCTACTGTCATAACATTTTCTTTCCAATTCATTAATTAGGCAACTAATTTGAAAGTGGTGTGGGTGGCTCTATATATACTAGCCCACTGCAGACACATGCAGAAATCAACATGGAATCGAAAAGTATTAAATCCGTGACAAAAATAATACCCGCTCTGTCTAAACGATACCGTTTGATCAGCTGCTCGTCATCAAAAAAAAAAAAAACATTGTTCCGTTCCCTGAACGTTGGCGCACGTCTCTCTCGCCTCAGTGCCATCCCCTGCTGGCAACTCCTAACCACTTAAGACACCTCTGAAGGTCTCTTAAATATCGTGGAGAGTAGGAGTGATTCTTAGACTTAAGAACGTTGATAAAAAGCTTTTATTCTTAAGTTTGAGAGTAGGACTAAATTTCGCAAATTCCCAGGACTTAAGTGTAAAATGGCACTCTAAGAAGCTTGATAAGTACGGCCCCTGGTCCTTACGGGCTACCTGGTGCCCGCGGGCACCGCGTTGGTGACCCCTGTTTTAGCACAACATGAACGTATGTAAAAAAATTAATAAAATACAACTGCCAGTTATTTATGAGTCCCTCCTTATGATGTATATTTAGTTGCTACTTCTTTTTGTAATCAGTCCGACCTAAGTCTAAGATTTATGTGTTAAATAAATAATAATATTTATGATCAACACACATATGTTTGTATATGTGCAGTGGAAAAGTTGTGCCTTTATGAAGGATGTAGGACTTGAAGTCAAACTGCTGCATATTGTTCATTGCATCAATTTCCTCCGTGTTGTGTCTCCCTTCTTTCAATTTCAATTAAACGCCGACAGCGATGGAGGAGAATTGATTTCATATTTCAGCGTTAATTGACAAATGTGTTGTTTTTCTTCCGAGATGAGACGCACGCGTCCTCTTCTTCTTTGTTAATCAGCGGCGGCGGCTGAATCACTACTCGAAAAAGTACTTATCATCATCATCATCATCTTCATCATCATCCCCCAGCTACACGCGCACACCGCGGTGACTCATCCAATATGGCTGCCAATCAATCACAGTAAGACGGTCAAAAAGAAAAAAAAAGAAAAAAAGAAAGCGTCTTCTTCTCAATCACTCGATGAGGGCCGCTCTTCACCTCTGTGCTCGTACATAAGTCATTCTTAGCCTCGCCGCTAGCTCAACGGGCTGAGTGACGGGCCTGAAGGCTCCTGGGAGAATTCTGCTACTTTCTGTAAAGTTTCAGCATCTTAAAAAAAAAAAAAGTATATTGTTAGCGAGCTAGCTTGCTCGCAGGCACATAAACATATCTTTGTGTCGATGCAGTCACTTGTTGCTAGGCAGAGTTCGTGGGGCACATTTCTAGCTGCCCTTTATAAGCCAATGAAGATAGCTTGTGCAGCAGGTACATACACAAATGTTTTTTCCTGGTTATGTCACACGTCCGTACAGCCACTTCCTGTTGTGGGGCACAATCTTAGCTGCCCCGCCAGCCAATGACAAAAATAAGCATCTTTCCCAATCTCTCTTATTTTCATTTTTACTGCTACCTTTTAAAAAGGTACTACGCTCATGGTTGGACTTTCTAAACCTGCATAGCACCGCGTTACATGGTACCCTATCCCCCTTTCTAGTGTGTGGCAGGTACCGTATATTGTTAGCCCGCTAGCAGACACATGAACACATCTTGTTTCTGCAACCACTTGTTGCTAGGCAGAGTTCGTGGCGCACAATGATCGCTGCCCCTAGACCAACCGAAATAAGTCACATGCTAATTTCGCCCAGTCGGACAAATTTGCCAACACTCCCGGTTGTCCCCGCAGACTCAAATATTTTACTGCCGTCTCCTACGTCACATTTTTTCCTTAATTCTGCAGTTTTGTGTGTGGTTGCTATTTGTGATCATGGAGGAATTGGGCCACTTCCTTCCTCTGTATTTAGCTTTTTAAGAATTGTGTGGGTACCTGCATCCAGTGTGTGCTATATTGTACATTTTACGTTAAAAAAATATACCATAGTAGCATTGTTCTATTTACAGTAATTAGATTTTTCAAATAAGTTCATTAATTAAATGAATTTTAAAAAAACACCGAAAATGTTATGGTTAAATGTTGCCGACTGAGCAGCCAATATTTTATTGTAGAATCTACAGATTTTATTTTATTTTATTTTATTTTTGACAGTGTACCTCGCTAGCTAGCTAAACAGATCCTGCATTATTTGACCTGGTTTATGTGTCAACGTGTTGCTAGGCATAGTTCGTGGGGCACAATGATCGCTGCCCCTAGACCAACCGACAAAAGTCCCATGCTAATTTCGCCCAGTCGGACAAATTTGCCCAGACTCAAATATTTTACTGCCGTCTCCTACGTCACATTTCTTCCTTAATTCTGCAGTTTTGTGTGTGGTTGCTATTTGTGATCATGGAGGAATTGGGCCACTTCCTTCCTCTGTATGTAACTTTTTAAGAATTGTGTGGGCACCTGCATCCAGTGTGGGCTATATTGTACATTTTACGTTAAAAAAATATACCATAGTAGCATTGTTCTATTTACAGTAATTTGATGTAAAAATTAATTAATTAATTAATTAAATAAATAAAAAACACAGAAAATGTTATGGTTAAATGTTGTCGACTGAGCAGCCAATATTTTATTGTAGAATCTACAGATTATTATTTTATTTTAATTTTTTTGACAGTGTACCTCGCTAGCTAGCAAGTATGTAAGCAGATCCTGCATTATTTGACCTGGTTTATGTGTCAACGTGTTGCTAGGCAGAGTTCGTGGGGCACAATGATCGCTGCCCCTAGACCAACCAAAAAAAGTCACATGCTAATTTCGCCCAGTCGGACAAATTTGCCAACACTCCCGGTTGTCCACACAGACTTGAATATTTTACTGCTGTATCCTACATCACATTTTGTGTGTGGTTGCTATTTGTGATCATGGAGGAATTGGGCCACTTCCTTCCTCTGTATTTAACTTTTTAAGAATTGTGTGGGCACCTGCATCCAGTGTGTGCTATATTGTACATTTTACGTAAAAAAAAATATACCATAGTAGCATTGTTCTATTTACAGTAATTTGATTTTTAAAATAAATGCATTAATTAAATTTTTTTTTTTTAAAAACACAGAAAATGTTATGGTTAAATGTTGCCGACGAAGCAGCCAATATTTTATTGTAGAATCTACAGATTATTATTTTATTATATTTTTTTGGACAGTGTACCTCGCTAGCTAGCAAGTACATAAGCACATCCTGTATTATTTGACCTGGTTTATGTGTCAACGTGTTGCTAGGCAGAGTTCGTGGGGCACAATGATCGCTGCCCCTAGACCAACCGAAAAAAGTCCCATGATAATTTCGCCCAGTCGGACAAATTTGCCAACACTCCCGGTTGTCCCCACAGACTCAAATATTTTACTGCCGTCTCCTACGTCACATGTTGTGTGTGGTTGCTATTTGTGATCATGGAGGAATCAAATCACTTTCTTCCTCTGTATGTAACTTTTTAAGAATTGTGTGGTGTGCTATATTGTACATTTTACGTTAAAAAATAAAACCAGCTGCTCAGGTGCAAGAATTACCATAGTAGCATTTTTCTATTTATGGTAATTTGATGTAAAAATAAATAAATTAATTGATTAATTAATTTTGAAAAACACCAAAAATGTTGCAGACTGAGCAGCCAATATTTTATTGTAGAATTTACAGATTTTTTTATTTTTTTAATTTAATTTTTGACAGTGTACCTCGCTAGCTAGCAGGTACATAAACAGATCATGCATCATTTGACCTGGTTTATGTGTCAACGTGTTGCTAGGCAGAGTTCGTGGGGCACAATGATCGCTGCCCCTAGACCAACCAAAATAAGTCACATGCTAATTTCGCCCAGTCGGACAAATTTGCCAACACTCCCGGTTGTCCACACAGACTTGAATATTTTACTGCTGTATCCTACATCACATTTTGTGTGTGGTTGCTATTTGTGATCATGGAGGAATTGGGCCACTTCCTTCCTCTGTATTTAACTTTTTAAGAATTGTGTGGGCACCTGCATCCAGTGTGTGCTATATTGTACATTTTACGTTAAAAAGATATACCATAGTAGTATTGTTCTATTTACAGTAATTCGATTTTTCAAATAAGTTCATTAATTAAATGAATTTTTTAAAAAAACACTGAAAATGTTATGGTTAAATGTTGCCGACTGAACAGCCAATATTTTATTGTAGAATCTACAGATTATTATTTTATAAAAACATTTTTGACAGTGTACCTCGCTAGCTAGCAGGTACATAAACAGATCCTGCATCATTTGACCTGGTTTATGTGTCAACGTGTTGCTAGGCAGAGTTTGTGGGGCACAATGATCGCTGCCCCTAGACCAACTGAAATAAGTTACATGCTAATTTCGCCCAGTCGGACAAATTTGCCAACACTCCCGGTTGTCCCCACGGACTCGAATATTTTACTGCCGTCTCCTACGTCACATTTGTTGTGTGGTTGCTATTTGTGATCATGGAGGAATTGGGCCACGTTCTTCTTCTGTATGTAACTTTTTAAGAATTGTGTGGTGTGCTATATTGTACATTTTACGTTAAAAAAACAAAAACAATACAAAAACTGTCTGCTCGGGTGCAAGAATTACCATAGTAGCATTGTTCTATGTATGATCATTTGATGTAAAAATAAATCAAATTAAATTGAAAAAAACACCAAAAATATTATGGTTAAATGTTGCCAACTGAGCAGTCAATATTTTATTGGAGAATCTACAGATTTTATTTTATTTTATTTTATTTTTGACAGTGTACCTCGCTAGCTAGCAGGTACATAAACAGATCCTGCATTATTTGACCTGGTTTATGTGTCAACGTGTTGCTAGGCAGAGTTTGTGGGGCACAATGATCGCTGCCCCTAGACCAACCAAAAAAAATCACATGCTAATTTCGCCCAGTCGGACAAATTTGCCCAGACTCAAATATTTTACTGCCGTCTCCTACGTCACATTTCTTCCTTAATTCTGCAGTTTTGTGTGTGGTTGCTATTTGTGATCATGGAGGAATTGGGCCACTTCCTTCCTCTGTATTTAACTTTTTAAGAATTGTGTGGGCACCTGCATCCAGTGTGTGCTATATTGTACATTTTACGTTAAAAAAATATACCATAGTATCATTGTTCTATTTACAGTAGTTTGATGTAATTAATTAATTAATTACACAAACAAAAAACACCAAAAATGTTATGGTTAAATGTTGCCGACTAAACAGCCAATATTTTATTGTAGAATCTACAGATTATTATTTTATAAAAACATTTTTGACAGTGTACCTCGCTAGCTAGCAGGTACATAAACATATCCTGCATTATTTGACCTGGTTTATGTGTCAACGTGTTGCTAGGCAGAGTTCGTGGGGCACAATGATTGCTGCCCCTAGACCAACCGAAAAAATCCACATGCTAATTTCGCCCAGTCGGACAAATTTGCCAACACTCCCGGTTGTCCCCAAAGACTCGAATATTTTACTGCCGTCTCCTACGTCACATTTCTTCCTTAATTCTGCAGTTTTGTGTGTGGTTGCTATTTGTGATCATGGAGGAATTGGGCCACTTCCTTCCTCTGTATGTAACTTTTTAAGAATTGTGTGGGTACCTGCATCCAGTGTGTGCTATATTGTACATTTTACGTTAAAAAAATATACCATAGTAGCATTGTTCTATTTACAGTAATTAGATTTTTAAAATAAATTCATTAATTAAATGAATTTTTAAAAAACACCGAAAATGTTATGGTTAAATGTTGCCGACTGAACAGCCAATATTTTATTGTAAAATCTACAGATTATTATTTTATAAAAACATTTTTGACAGTGTACCTCGCTAGCTAGCAGGTACATAAACAGATCCTGCATTATTTGACCTGGTTTATGTGTCAACGTGTTGCTAGGCAGAGTTCGTGGGGCACAATGATCGCTGCCCCTAGACCAACCAAAATAAGTCACATGCTAATTTCGCCCAGTCGGACAAATTTGCCAACACTCCCGGTTGTCCCCACGGACTCAAATATTTACAGTGTGTGCTATATTGTACATTTCACGTTAAAAAATAAAACTAGCTGCTCAGGTGCAAGAATTACCATAGTAGCATTTTTCTATTTATGGTAATTTGATGTAAAAATAAATTAATTAATTAATTAATTAATTTAAAAAAACACCAAAAATGTTGCAGACTGAGCAGCCAATATTTTATTGTAGAATCTACAGATTATTTTATTTTTTTAATTTAATTTTTGACAGTGTACCTCGCTAGCTAGCAGGTACATAAACAGATCCTACATTATTTGACCTGGCTTATGTGTCAACGTGTTGCTAGGCAGAGTTCGTGGGGCACAATCACAGCTGCCTCCGAGCCTGATATATAAAAAAAAAAAAAAATTGGACACATGCTAACAGCCAATTGTCCTGTATTGTCGTGCCCTCTCCCACTTTTTATTTCTCCTGATTTTTGTGGTTGCCAAAATTAGCGCACACTGTAACTTCCGTGTTTAAAAAGATGAGTTCAGGAAAAGGTACCAAAAGGTGTGTTTTCATTGACCTTGAAGGTCGTCTGCGCACAAACACACGGAAGATGTGACGTAAAAATGAAAAAAAAAACCTACCCGGGACGGACTTAAACTTTGTCCCCCAACGTGGTCTTCTTAATGCCTGCAGGGGGCCTTAAAGCCCATCATTTCCATCTGTGTCATCACCACGGTTACAATCTTCACCTCATTTGCATAATATTCACATTCCCTTGCTGCCTCACTCCTCCTGCATCACACAAACTGCGGCGGGAATCATAGTGGGATATGACCCGCTTACTTACGTCCGACTTATTCACTATTTTCCGTGTGTGTGCGTGTGTGTGTGTGTGTGTGTGTGTGTGTGTGTGTGTGTGTGTGTGTGTGTGTGTGTGTGTGTGTGTGTGTGTGTGTGTGTGTGTGTGTGTGTGTGTGTGTGTGTGTGTGTGTGTGTGTGTGTGCTGCAGGCTTATGTGTAACATTATGTGTGCTCACCAAATCACTTTTATAACATAACATTAACACCATAACATTTTCACATGACATTTATAACATAACTTTTATAACGCCACACAATGTGCTAAATGATGCGCTAAAAGAACCTTCCTTGAACTTAACATGTGCTGTGGTAACCAATAAAGATCATATCAAATGTTACATACTACGACGTAAACAAACTACTTTTTTTATAAAAGCCAACAATTAAAGGCCTACTGAAATGATTTTTTTTTTTTATTCAAACGGGGATAGCAGATCCATTCTATGTGTCATACTTGATCATTTCGCGATATTGCCATATTTTTGCTGAAAGGATTTGGTAGAGAACATTGACGATAAAGTTCGCAACTTTTGGTCGCTGATAAAAAAGCCTTGCCTGTAGCGGAAGTAGCGTGACGTCACAGGTTGAAAGGCTCCTCACATTTCCCCATTGTTTACACCAGCAGCGAGAGAGATTCGGACCGAGAAAGCGACGATTACCCCGTTAATTTGAGCCAGGATGAAAGATTCGTGGATGAGGAACGTGAGAGCGAAGGACTAGAGTGCAGTGCAGGACGTATCTTTTTTCGCTCTGACCGTAACTTAGGTACAAGCTGGCTCATTGGATTCCACACTCTCTCCTTTTTCTATTGTAGATCACGGATTTGTATTTCAAACCACCTGGGATACTATATCCTCTTGAAAATGAGAGTCCAGAACGCGAAATGGACATTCACAGTGACTTTTATCTCCACGACAATACATCGGCGAAGCACTTTAGCTACGGAGATAACGTGATAGCATCGGGCTTAACTGCAGATAGAAACAAAATAAATAAACCCCTGACTGGAAGGATAGACAGAAGATCAACAATACTATTAAACCATGGACATGTAACTACACGGTTAATGCTTTCCAGGCTGGCAAAGGTTAACAATGCTGTGCTAACGACGCCATTGAAGCTAACTTAGCAACCTAGCAACGGGACCTCACAGAGCTATGCTAAAAACATTAGCTATCCACCTACACCAGCCAGCCCTCATCTGCTCATCAACACCCGTGCTCACCTGCGTTCCAGCGATCGGCAGAAGGACGAAGGACTTCACCCGATGCATTTGGCGGCCCGGAGACGTAGGAAGTCAAGGTGAGGTCGGCGGCTAGCGCGGCTAGCGCTCCAACAAAGTCCTCCTGGTTGTGTTGCTGTAGTCCGCTGCTAATACACCGATCCCACCTACAACTGTCTTCTTTGCAGCCTTCATTGTTCATTAAACAAATTGCAAAAGATGTCCAGAATACTGTGGAATTATGAAATGAAAACAGAGCTTTTTGTATAGGATTCTACGGGGTACCATAACTTCCGTTACTCTGACTTCGTCACGCGCATACGTCATCATACCGCAACGTTTCAGCCGGATATTTCCCGGGAAGTTTTAAATGTCACTTTATAAGTTAACCCGGCCATATTGGCATGTGTTGCAATGTTAAGATTTCATCATTGATATATAAACTATCAGACTGCGTGGTCGCTAGTAGTGGCTTTCAGTAGGCCTTTAACTTGTGCTGTGGTAACCAATAAAGATCATATCAAATGTTACATACTACAAAACTAGTTTTTTTTATAAAAGTCAACAATGAATCAGTCTCTAATGAACGTAACATCTGTTTGTTTTTTGTTTTTAAAGTGAAAATAGTTTTGAGCCTTACAATGAATGTAGTAGAGCACAGGTGTCAATGTCAAGGCCCGGGACATCATTTTATCACACCTGGAAATGATATGTGCCAATAAAATACTTCATATTTTCTTACTTAATGTCATTGATTTGTTTCCATTTTGACAGAAAAAAATATATGTACTGCTTGAAATTGCATGCCTTTTCAACTTTAATAGTATCCAATATTGCAACAAATATTACAGTAAATGATCACACTTTCCAAACAAGTTTTTGTCTATGATCAAAATAAATAAAAATACTTCACTTCACACCAAACTACACATCAATTTAATAAAAATGACAATACATTTTACGTTGTTCTTTACAATATATTACTGTAAAATAAAAAATAAAAGTACCGTTTTTTGCGTTGAAATTCTGACCCCAAAAGGGACAAGCGGTACAAAAATGGATGGATGGATGCCTCTTTTAATGCGCCTTATAATCCGGTGCGCCTAATATATGAAAAAAGATTAAAAATAGCCCATCCATGGGCAGTGCGCCTTATAATCTGGTGCGCCCTATGGTCCGGAAAATACGGTATATTTGCCAGATCAAATTATTACATACTTGCCAACCTTGAGACCTCCGATACCGGGAGGTGGGGGGTGAGGGGGCGTGGTCGGGTGAGGGGGTGTGGTTGGGGGCGTGGTTAAGAGGGGAATATATTTAAGCTAGAATTCACCAACTCAAGTATTTCATATATATATATATATATATATATATATATATATATATATATATATATATATATATATATATATATATATATATATATATATATATATATATATATATACACAGTATATATATGTATGTATATATATAAATATATATATATGTACTGTATATATATGTATATATATATATATATATATATATATATATATATATATATATATATATATATATATATATATATATATATATATATATATATATATATATATATACATATATATACAGTATATATATAAATAAAATATATAAATACTTGACTTTCAGTGAATTCTAGCTATATATATATATATATATATATATTTATTTTATTATACATATAAATAAAAGAAATACTTGAGGTTCAGTGTTCTGGAGGCTATCCAGTAGATGGCAGTATTGTCCTGTTTAAGAGCAACATTGCTGTTTACGGCAGAAGAACTGCTTTACGGTAGACTAAACGTGACGTGTGTTGTTGTGTGTTGTTACCGCGCTGGGAGGAAGTTAATGAAACTGCCTAACAATAAACCCACATAAGAAACCAAGAACTCGCCCTCGATCATTCTACAGTTATGACGTCATTGGGCAGGCACGCTGTTTATATTGTGGGAAAGCGGACGTGAGAACAGGCTGTCCCCACTCAGGTCCGCATTGAGCTGGAGGGGGCGTGGCCTCCAGCTTCGGCTGAATACCGGGAGTTTGTCGGGAGAAAATATCTGCCGGGAGGTTATCGGGAGAGGCGCTGAATACCGGGAGTCTCCCGCTAAAAACGGGAGGGTTGGCAAGTATGAATTATGAATTATTTATTATTGGTGGACTTCAAAGTAATACACTTTCCGGAACATCCCATCCATCCATCCATTTCCTACCGCTTATCCCTTTTTGGGGTTGCAGGGGGGGGTGCTGGAGCCTATGTCAGCTACAACCGGGCGGAAGGCGGGGTACACCCTGGACAAGTCACCACCTCATCACAGGGCCAACACAGATAGACCGACAACATTCACACACTAAGGACCATTTAGTGTTGCCAATCAACAGTTTCTTACATTTTGATTCGTCGAAAGTTTTATCGGTCGCAAATACCGCATTTGTTTTCTGTTCACTATGTAAAAGCACTTTGAGTCACTAGAGAAAAGCGCTATATAAATATAATTCACTTCACTTTGAGTTGTTTTGTTCAGGAATGAAGTAACGTTTATGACAAACTTTTTCCAAAATACAATATAGAATGTGAGGTACAACAGGATAATGTACATCACAATATAGAATGTGAGGTATAACAGGATAATGTACAACACAATATAGAATGTGAGGTATAACAGGATAATGTACGACACAATATAGAATGTGAGGTATAACAGGATAATGTACAACACAATATAGAATGTGAGGTATAACAGGATAATGTACAACACAATATAGAATGTGAGATATAACAGGATAATGTAGAACACAATATAGAATGTGAGATATAACAGGATAATGTACAACACAATATAGAGTGTGAGATATAACAGGATAATGTACAACACAATATAGAATGTGAGATATAACAGGATAATGTACAACACAATATAGAATGTGAGATATAACAGGATAATGTACAACACAATATAGAATGTGAGGTATAACAGGATAATGTACAACACAATATAGAATGTGAGTGTATAACAGGATAATGTACAACACAATATAGAATGTGAGGTATAACAGGATAATGTACAACACAATATAGAATGTGAGGTATAACAGGATAATGTACAACACAATATATAATGGGAGGTATAACAGGATAATGCATACATTTATCATTTGTTTTCAAAACAATTACAAAAAAGTGGAACCCCATAAATTTACTGTGGGAGCCCATTTATGACTTGATGGGGTCCCTGGGACCCCATTTTGAAGATTCCTGGCGCCAACACTGCTGTTTGGTGAACCATGAATTGATTAACGTGGACTTAAACAAGTTGAACAATTTATTGGGGTGTTAGCATTTAGTGGTCAACTGTAGGGAATATGTACTGTACTGTGCAATCTACTAATACAATAGAATATGTACTGTACTGTGCAATCTACTAATACAATAGAATATGTACTGTACTGTGCAATCTACTAATACAATAGAATATGTACTGTACTGTGCAATCTACTAATACAAGTTTTAATCAATCAATAAAAATAAAAAAAAAACAGTTGTTAATGGAAGTAAGACGTTTACCTGAAGGGAGGAGGCAGGAAAGAAGCACTGGGCTGCAGCGTCCTCTGCTGGCCATGTTGGCAACTACATTGCAATCATTAACATCAACAGTTAGGAAAGTCTTATATTCCCTCTGAGGTTTTTAATCTAAAGTCGGTCGTTTTGCGCACAGACTTTTATTTTAGCCACGTCTTCTACACGTCACCAACAACGCCAAATACAATGTCGTCAGAAGTCATAAAAGACGCAAACAGAACTTACAATTAGTCTGAAACATATTCATGTCACACACATGTCATATTCATGTCACACACATATCATATTGATGTCACACACATGTCATATTGATGTCACACACATGTCATATTCATGTCACACACATGTCATATTGATGTCACACACATGTCATATTCATGTCACACACATGTCATATTGATGTCACACACATGTCATATTGATGTCACACACATATCATATTGATGTCACACACATGTCATATTGATGTCACACACATGTCATATTGATGTCACACACATGTCATATTGATGTCACACACATATCATATTCATGTCACACACATGTCATATTGATGTCACACACATGTCATATTGATGTCACACACATGTCATATTGATGTCACACACATATCATATTCATGTCACACACATGTCATATTGATGTCACACACATGTCATATTGATGTCACACACATGTCATATTGATGTCACACACATATCATATTGATGTCACACACATGTCATATTGATGTCACACACATGTCATATTGATGTCACACACATGTCATATTGATGTCACACACATGTCATATTGATGTCACACACATATCATATTGATGTCACACACATATCATATTGATGTCACACACATGTCATATTGATGTCACACACATATCATATTGATGTCACACACATATCATATTGATGTCACATACATGTCATATTGATGTCACACACATATCATATTGATGTCACACACATGTCATATTGATGTCACACTCATGTCATATTGATGTCACACACATGTCATATTGATGTCACACACATATCATATTGATGTCACACACATGTCATATTGATGTCACACACATGTCATATTGATGTCACACACATATCATATTGATGTCACACACATATCATATTGATGTCACACACATGTCATATTGATGTCACACACATATCATATTGACGTCACACACATGTCATATTGATGTCACACACATGTCATATTGATGTCACACACATGTCATATTGATGTCACACACATGTCATATTGATGTCACACACATGTCATATTGATGTCACACACATGTCATATTGATGTCACACACATGTCATATTGATGTCACACACATATCATATTGATGTCACACACATGTCATATTGATGTCACACACATGTCATATTGATGTCACACACATGTCATATTGATGTCACACACATATCATATTGATGTCACACACATGTCATATTGATGTCACACACATGTCATATTGATGTCACACACATATCATATTGATGTCACACACATATCATATTGATGTCACACACATGTCATATTGATGTCACACACATATCATATTGATGTCACACACATATCATATTGATGTCACATACATGTCATATTGATGTCACACACATATCATATTGATGTCACACACATGTCATATTGATGTCACACTCATGTCATATTGATGTCACACACATGTCATATTGATGTCACACACATATCATATTGATGTCACACACATGTCATATTGATGTCACACACATGTCATATTGATGTCACACACATATCATATTGATGTCACACACATATCATATTGATGTCACACACATGTCATATTGATGTCACACACATATCATATTGATGTCACACACATATCATATTGATGTCACACACATATCATATTGATGTCACACACATGTCATATTGATGTCACACACATATCATATTGACGTCACACACATGTCATATTGATGTCACACACATGTCATATTGATGTCACACACATGTCATATTGATGTCACACACATGTCATATTGATGTCACACACATGTCATATTGATGTCACACACATGTCATATTGATGTCACACACATGTCATATTGATGTCACACACATGTCATATTGATGTCACACACATGTCATATTGATGTCACATACATGTCATATTGATGTCACACACATGTCATATTGATGTCACACACATGTCATATTGATGTCACACATGTCATATTGATGTCACACACATGTCATATTGATGTCACACACATGTCATATTGATGTCACACACATGTCATATTGATGTCACACACATGTCATATTGATGTCACACACATGTCATATTGATGTCACACACATGTCATATTGATGTCACACACATGTCATATTGATGTCACACACATGTCATATTGATGTCACACACATATCATATTGATGTCACACACATATCATATTGATGTCACACACATATCATATTGATGTCACACACATGTCATATTGATGTCACACACATGTCATATTGATGTCACACACATGTCATATTGATGTCACACACATATCATATTGATGTCACATACATCGTCTTCCCCGTGAAACACGTGCTGCTTCCTTCATTCCGTCACGTATTAATTGTCCCCCCAACAACGTGACCAAACCGGAACAAAAAATATGTTCCCCTCTCAGTTGACATGGGTTTTGTAACAAAAATAAAGTTAACATAAACTTGCATGAAATGAACCCGAGGAAATACCTTTTTAATCACATGATGTGTACAATATGAACTTATATTATTATGCATTGTATTTATGTATTCTCACCAACTATGACATAATATATTCAATAAGTCATTTTAGACGGGGGACCACATGGAGAAACATCTACTCCCAAGTGGGCCGGGGAAAAAAATAAAGGTTGTGTTCAGTCGCCAGAATGTTGCTGTAAAAATAAAAATGTTCGCATATTTCAATTTATAGTAATTATATGAAAAATCTACAGTATTTTTATTTCGTTTATACTGTAAAATATTTAGATTTCTTTCTGTGGGAAAAAAAAAGGCACATTTTACAGAAAAAGAAAAACTGGCAATTTCAGTCGGCAGAATTTTACTGTTAAAATAAAAGTGTTACTGTTTTTCTATTTACAGTAATTCACTGTAACAAAACAAAAAAAGAACAAAACCCTCATTTTACTGTCAAATGTAGAGATGTCTTGGAAAAACAACAACAAAATGAGAGTTCAGTCACCAGAGTGTTGCTGTTAAAATAAAAGTGTTACTGTTTTCCTTTTACAGTAATTTACTGTACAAAAAAAAAAAAAAAAAACTTAATTTATGGTAAAAAACAAACAAACTTGGTGTTTAGTTGGCATAATGTTGCCGTAAAAATAAAAATGTTAGCATATTTCAATTTATAGTAATTTTGTGTAAAAACTATAGTTTTTTGTTTTTTTTTACTGTAAAATATACAGATTTCTTTCTGGGGAAAAAAGTCGCATTTTACAGTAAAGAAAAACTGGCAATTTTATTCGACAGAATTTTACTGTTAAAATAAAAGTGTTACTGTTTTTCATTTTACAGTAATTCACTGAATTTAAAAAAAAAGAACAAAACCCCCATTTTAATAGTAAAAAAACAAACAAACTGGCTGCTCAGTCGCCAAAATGTTTCCATAAAAATAACAATTGCAGCATGTTTCCATGTACAGTAAACCTGTGTAAAAATGACCTCACTTTTTATAGTACACTTCTGTTTTTTTTACTGTCAAATGTACAGATTTCTTAAAAAAAAAAAAAAAAAAAATGACAGTTCAGTCACCAGAGTTTTGCTGTTAAAATAAAAGTGTTACTGTTTTCCTTTTACAGTAATTCACTGTACAAAAAACAAAGACAAAGAAAAACTCAATTTTATGGTAAAAAACAAACAAACTTGGTGTTCAGTTGGCAGAATGTTGCCGTAAAAATTTAAATGTGAGCATATTTCAACATATAGTAATTCTGTATAAAAACTACAGTATATATACATTTTTTACTGTAAAATATAAAGATTTATTTCTGGGGGAAAAAAAGTCGCATTTCAAGGTAAAATAAAAACTGGCAATTTTATTCTGCAAATTTTACTGTTAAAATAAAAGTGTTACTGTTTTTAATTTTACAGTAATTCACTGTAAAAAAGAAAAAAGAAAAGAAAATGAAGATCAAAACCCTCAATTTAATGGTAAAAAACAAACAAACTGGCTGCTCAGTCGCCAAAATGTTTCCATAAAAATAACAATTGCAGCATGTTTCCATGTACAGTAAACCTGTGTAAAAACGACCTCACTTTTTATAGTACACTTCTGTTTTT
>NC_084733.1:1154808-1172308 GCF_033978785.1 Entelurus aequoreus | reverse complement strand
CCAGGCCACTCGAGCGCTGATGGTTGCAGGTTCCATTCTGGGTCTGCCGGCTGTGGTCACCATCCTCATGTCCCTGCCTTGCATCGTCATCGCTAACGAGTCTCAAAGATCCAAGAACAAACGAGCCGTCGTGGGCGGAGTCCTCGTACTTATCGTTGGTACGTCAATATGGCAGCCTATCATAGCAACTCCCATGTAAATGCCACCATAGGGAAGTTATTATTATTATCATTTTTATTATTTTTGCTCTCCAAAGCGATATGTTGCCTCCATTACTATGGAAAAAGTTAGTTAGCGTTGATTAATAAATCATAACATATCATGTTTACTGTCAAATCTACTGTACGGATTATTGTTTGCACTGCACTTTAAAAAGGAGTCCATAAAGATTTCACGCACAAAAAAAAAATTCAATAAAAAAAACAGTGGTACCAATTTTCTATGTACATTTTATTAAGTGTAAAATGATGTGGAAAAAATGAAGGTAAATGTCTCGCGACTGAGCTGCCAGATTTGTTTTTTTTACTGTAAAATATATAGATTTATTTCTGGAAAAAAAAAGGTCACATTTTACAGTCAAAAAAAACCTGGCAATTTCCTTCCATCCATCTTCTTCCGCTTATCCGAGGTCGGGTCACGGGGGCAGCAGCCTAAGCAGGGAAGCCCAGACTTCCCTCTCTGGCAATTTCAGTCGCCAGAATTTTACTGTTAAAATAAAAGTGTTACTGTTTTTTATTTTTAAGTCATTTGCTGTACAAAAAAAAACAAAAGCAAAAAACATAAAAAACAAATAAACTTTGTGTTGAGTCGACAGAATTTTGCCGTAAAAATTTAAATGTTAGCATATTTCAATTTATAGTAATTTTGTGTAAAAACTACAGTATTTTTTTTTTATTACTGTAAAATATATAGATTTATTTCTGGTAAAAAATAAAAAAAAAAAAGGCACATTTTACATTGAAAGAAAAACTTGCAATTTCAGTTGCCAGAATTTTACTGTTAAAATAAAAGTGTTACTGTTTTTTATTTTTAAGTCATTTGCTGTACACAAAAAAACAAAAACAAAAAAAAACTTAAAAAACAAACAAACTTTGTGTTGAGTCGACAGAATGTTGCCGTAAAAATTTAAATTTTACCATATTTCAATTTATAGTAATTTTGTGTAAAAACTACAGTATTTTTTTTTTATTACTGTAAAATATATAGATTTCTTTCTGGTAAAAAAAAAAAAAAGGCACATTTTACATTAAAAGAAAAACTTGCAATTTCAGTTGCCAGAATGTTACTGTTAAAATAAAAGTGTTACTGTTTTTTATTTTTAAGTCATTTGCTGTACAAAAAAAAACAAAAGCAAAAAACTTAAAAAACAAACAAACTTTGTGTTGAGTCGACAGAATGTTGCCGTAAAAATTTAAATGTTAGCATATTTCAATTTATAGTAATTTTGTGTAAAATCTACAGTGTTTTTTTTTTATTACTGTAAAATATATAGATTTCTTTCTGGTAAAAAAAAAAAGTCACATTTTACAGTAAAAGAAAAACTTGCAATTTCAGTTGCCAGAATGTTACTGTCAAAATAAAAGTGTTACTGTTTTTCATTTTGCAGTAATTCACTGTAAAAAAAAAATTAAAAAATTACAAAAAAAAAAAAAAATCTTATTTTTATGGTAAAAATTGGTTGGCAAAATGTTTCCATTAAAATAACAATTGCAGCATGTTTCCATTTACAGTAAACCTGTGTAAAAAATGACCTCACTTTTTATATTACACTACTGGTGTTTTACCGTCAAATCCACAGATTTCTTAAAAAATAAATACAAATAAAATAAAATGAGGATTAAAATAAACGTGTTACTGTTTTCCTTTTACAGTAATTCACAGTAAAAAAAAAAATTAAAAAAATTAAAAAAAAAGTTGGTATTCAGTTGCCAGAATGTTGCCGTAAAAATAAAAATATTCGCCTATTTCAATTTGTAGTATTTATGTGAAAAAACTACAGCATTTTATTTATTTATTTTACTGTAAAATATATAGATTTATTTCTGGGGAAAAAAGTCACATTTTACAGGAAAAGAAAAACTGGCAATTTCAGTCAGCAGAATTTTACTGTTAAAATAAAAGTGTTACTGTTTTTCATTTTACAGTAATTCACGTTTTTAAAAAAAAGAAAGAAAGAAACCTCAATATTATGGTGAAAATTGGTCCCCAAAATGTTTCCATAAAAATAACAATTGCATTATTTTTCCATTTACAGTAAACCTGTGTAAAAACGACCTCACTTTTTATAGTACACTTCTGTTTTTTTACTGTCAAATGTACAGATTTCTTCAAAAAAAAAAAATTAAAAATAACAGTTCAGTCACCAGAATTTTGCTGTTAAAATAAAAGTGTTACTGTTTTCCTTTTACAGTAATTCACTGTACAAAAAACAAAAAAAACAAAAAAACTCAATTGTATGGTAAAAACAAACAAACTTGGTGTTTAGTTGCCAGAATGTTGCCGTAAAAATAAAAATGTTAGCATATTTCAATTTATAGTAATTCTGTGTAAAAACGACAGTATATTTTTTTTTTACTGTGAAATATATAGATTTATTTCTGGAGAAAAAAAAGTCGCATTTTACAGTGAAAGAAAAACTGGCAATTATATTCGCCAGAATTTTACTGTTAAAATAAAAGTGTTACTGTTTTTAATTTTACAGTAATTCTCTTTAAAAAAGAAAAAAAAACTCAATATTATGGTAAAAATTGTTTGCCAAAATGTTTCCATAAAAATAACAATTGCAGCATGTTTCCATGTACAGTAAACCTGTGTAAAAACGACCTCACTTTTTATAGTACACTTCTGTTTTTTTACTGTCAAATGTACAGATTTCTTCAAAAAACAACAACAAAATGACAGTTCAGTCACCAGAATTTTGCTGTTAAAATAAAAGTGTTACTGTTTTCCTTTTACAGTAATTCACTGTACAAAACCCTCAATTTTATGGTAAAAAACAAACAAACTTGGTGTTTAGTTGGCATAATGTTGCCGTAAAAATAAAAATGTTAGCATATTTAAATTTATAGTAATTCTGTGTAAAAACTACGGTATGTATTTTTTTTACTGTAAAATATATAGATTTCTTTCTGGGGAAAAAAGTCACATTTTACAGAGAAAGAAAAACTGGCAACTTCAGTCGGCAGAATTTTACTATTAAAATAAAAGCGTTACTGTTTTTCATTTTACAGTAATTCACTGTAAAAAAAAAAAAAAAAAAAAAAGAACAAAACCCTCATTTTACTGTCAAATGTACAGATTTCTTCAAAAAAACAACAACAAAATGAGAGTTCATCACCAGAGTTTTGCTGTTAAAATAAAAGTGTTACTGTTTTCCTTTTACAGTAATTCACTGTACAAAAAAACAAAAAAACAAAAAAACTCAATTTTATGGCAAAAACAAACAAACTTGGTGTTTAGTTGCCAGAATGTTGCAGTGAAAATAAAAATGTTAGCATATTTAAATTTATAGTAATTATGTGTAAAAACTACAGTATATATTTTTTTTACTGTAAAATATATAGATTTCTTTCTGGGGAAAAAAGTCACATTTTACAGAGAAAGAAAAACTGGCAACTTCAGTCGGCAGAATTTTACTATTAAAATAAAAGCGTTACTGTTTTTCATTTTACAGTAATTCACTGTAAAAAAAAAAAGAACAAAACCCTCATTTTACTGTCAAATGTACAGATTTCTTCAAAAAAACAACAACAAAATGAGAGTTCATCACCAGAGTTTTGCTGTTAAAATAAAAGTGTTACTGTTTTCCTTTTACAGTAATTCACTGTACAAAAAAACAAAAAAACAAAAAAACTCAATTTTATGGCAAAAACAAACAAACTTGGTGTTTGGTTGCCAGAATGTTGCAGTGAAAATAAAAATGTTAGCATATTTAAATTTATAGTAATTATGTGTAAAAACTACAGTATATATTTTTTTTACTGTAAAATATATAGATTTATTTCTGGGGGAAAAAAGTCGCATTTTACAGAAAAAAAAGGCAATTTTATTCGCCAGAAATTTACTGTTAAAATAAAAGTGTTACTGTTTTTAATTTTACAGTAATTCTCTGTAAAAATAAAAGAACAAAACCCTAATTTTAATGGTAAAAAACAAACAAACTGGGTGTTCAGTCGCCAAAATGTTTCCATAAAAATAACAATTGCAGCATTTTTCCATGTACAGTAAACCTGTGTAAAAACGACCTCACTTTTTATAGTACACTTCTGTTTTTTTACTGTCAAATGTACAGATTTCTTCAAAAAAAGAAAGAAAAAAACTACAATAAACATTTTTTGTTACTGTAAAATATATAGATTTCTTTCTGGAAAAAAAAAAGTTGCATTTTACAGTAATAGAAAAACTGGCAATTTTATTCGGCAGAATTTTACTGTTAACATTTTTTTTTTTACTGTTTTTCATTTTACTTATTAATTCACTGTAAAAAATAACATGAAATAAAAAAAATAAAAAACCTCACTATTATGGTAAAAATTGTTTGCCAAAATGTTTCCATAAAAATAACAATTGCAGCATTTTTCCATGTACAGTAAACCTGTGTAAAAACGACCTCACTTTTTATAGTACACTTCTGTTTTTTTTACTGTCAAATGTACAGACTTCTTTAAAAAAAAAAAAAAAAAAAAAAAAATGACAGTTCAGTCAATCAGTAAGATTGGCACTGATTTCCTTTTACAGTAATTCACTGTAAAATAAAAAAAAATAAAAAAAATAAAAAATAAAAAGATGGTGTTCAATCACCAGAATGTTGCCGTAAAAATAGCAATTTTAGCATATTTCAATTAATAGTAATTCTCTGTAAAAACTACAGTAAATTTGACAGTTTTTTACAAAAAAAATGGACAGTAATTTTATTGCAATGATTATCTTGTGTTGATATTTTGAGTGATTCTTACTTTTGCTTCCGTGCCTCTTTAGCGCTCTGCGGGCTGGTGTCCACCATTCTGTTCCCCATGGGCGTGTCCTGGCACGACAACCTGATGGCGTTCGGCTTCTCGCTGTACGCCGGCTGGGCGGGCGTGGTCTTGTCGCTGCTGGGCGGCTGCATGCTCGCCTGCTGCTCGTCAAGCTCCGCCTCCTCCCGCCCGTACCAGGACAACAGCCACTACTATTACTCCAAGTCGGGCAAGGCGGTGCCCCCCCCTGACCCCGCCTCCTCCGCCAACCACGCCAAGAGCGCCCACGTCTGACCATGTCGTACGTACGCGCAAACTGTCAAGCGCCCTCCAAACTGACTTTTGATTTTTTTTGGTGGGGGCGTGGCCTGTGGACTTTTTTGCTCATCGACTCCCGCATTTTTATTGGACGAATAATCTTTGTTGTTTGAACTGGAAATGGCGTGAATGCTAGAATATCAACCATTTAAGGGCTGTAATTATTCACTTTATAGTCACCCCAAATCCAAGCAGTCAACACGCCCCCTGGTGGCGGTGAGTTGCTATTGAATATTGAATACTAGAACATGCAACTTTTACAGGAATTGCGTGTGAATGCTGTATATGCACTTATGCTAACGTTAGCATGCCGACAGTTAGAATGGACAAGTACCAAGTTATTTAACTCTCGGCGTACGCGTGCAAAATGTGTCCCAAAAAAAAAAAAAGGAAAAAGCTAGCATGCTAATGTTAGCATGCTAATGTTAGCATGCTGACAGCATGTGTCAAATATCACGGTACATGACTGAGGTGTAAGACGGCAAAATTCGTCCCAAAAAAAAAAAAAAAAGCTAGCATTCTAACGTTAGCATGCTAATTTTAGCATGCTAATAGCATGTGTCAAATATCAAGTTACAGAGGTGTATGGCGGCAAAATCGGCAAAAAAAATTTGCATAAGTTATTCCACCCAGAGGTGTCTGGCGGCAAAATTGGCTAAAAAGTTAGCGTGCAAAGGCGTTAGCATGCTAACTGTTAGCAGATGTCACGTACCGAGTTATTCGACTCAGAGGTGTCTGGCAGCAAAATTGGCTAAAAGTTAGCTTGTAAAGGCGTTAGCATGCTAACTGTTAGCATATGTCACTTACAAAGTAATATGACATTCAATGTAGCGTTTGAGTGCTAATAAGCCCCCTAGTGGCAGGAAGCAGAATAAATAGCAAATAGGCACAATCTGATTGGACACTTGGTAGAAGCTAACATCTGACGTCCTTTGTTTTGTTTTTTACATCTAATATCATGTTTTTTACATCCATAATCATGTTTTTTATATCTAATATGATGCGCCAAACAAATATTGCTTTTGAAGCATGATAATAGCATTAGCGGATGCTAGCAATGGCGTAGCATCGTTTCCTGGAAAAGTCTCATCTTTAGCTACCACCAACATATCTGCACAACGTAAACACGACGATGGCTTTCAGCACATCAAAACATTATGTTGCTTCTTTCCCCGTCAATAATTTGACCTTTTTCATGTTGCCATAAAAGTGTTAATAATTCATGCGTGTTAGAGGAAGTCAATTAGCAAGCCTTCTTTTTAACAACTTCTAATTACCACCAAAACATTGCGCAATAACATGAATATGACAATTAGTTTTGGTGCGTAATGATAACACTATTAGTCTAAATGAGGTTTGATTTTGATGAAATAATACATTATAATTTTTAATGATAATAATCCATCCATCCATCTTTTTCCGCTTATCCGAGGTCGGGTCGCGGGGGCAGCAGCCTAAGCAGGGAAGCCCAGACTTAAATAAATAAATGATAAATGGGTTATACTTGTATAGCGCTTTTCTACCTTCAAGGTACTCAAAGCGCTTTGACACTATTTCCACATTCACCCATTCACACACACATTCACACACTGATGGAGGGAGCTGCCATGCAAGGCGCTACCAGCAGCCATCAGGAGCAAGGGTGAAGTGTCTTGCCCAAGGACACAACGGACGTGACTAGGATGGTAGAAGGTGGGGATTGAACCCCAGTAACCAGCAACCCTCGGATTGCTGGCACGGCCACTCTACCAACTTCGCCACGCCGTCCCGACTTCCCTCTTCCCAGCCACTTCAATTCCATAATAATTAATAAATTAATAACTTAATAAATTAATAAATTAATAATTAAATTTTAATCAGTTAATAATAATAATTAATAATGAACAATACTACTTAAGTGTTGGAGCAAATTTTAAAAATCACAAAACAATGTGTTTTGGTGGGGTTTTTTAACACTATTAGTGTCAATAACCATTCAGGTCTGATAAATTCAAGGATTGGAATAGTGATTGGGTAGTGATTAATGCGAAGGGCTACCAGTTTGATACACACTTCAATAAATGGCCAGAAATAGCCAATTTGCTCAATTTACCTTTAACTCTATGTTATTAATAATTAATGATATTTACACTTAATTGAACGGTTTAAAAGAGGAGAAAACACGAAAAAAATGACAATTAAATTTTGAAACATAGTTTATGAGACTTTTGTGATTTAGGGCTATATAAATAAACATTGATTGATTGAATTTCGACTCTTTAAAATTCAAAATTCAACCGAAAAAAAGAAGGGAAAAACTATCTAATTTGAATCTTTTTGAAAAAATTAAAATAATTTATGGAACATCATTAGTAATTTTTCCTGATTAAGCTTAATTTTAGAATTTTGATGACATGTTTTAAATAGGTTAAAATCCAATCTACACTTTGTTAGAATATATAACAAATTGGACCAAGCTATATTTCTAACAAAGACAAATCATTATTTCTTCTTGATTTTCCAGAAACATTTTTTTAAAAGAAATTCAAAAGACTTTGAAATAAGATTTCAATTTGATTCTACAGATTTTCTAGATTTGCCAGAATAATTTTTTTGAATTTTAATCATAATAAGTTTGAAGAAATATTTCACAAATATTCTTCGTCGGAAAAACAGAAGCTAAAATGAAGAATTAAATTAAAATTAATTTATTATTCTTTACAATAAAAAAAATACATTTACTTGAACATTGATTTACATTGTCAGGAAAGAAGAGGAAGGAATTTAAAAAGTTAAAAAGGTATATGATTAAAAATCCTAAAATCATTTTTAAGGTTGTATTTTGTCTCTAAAATTGTCTTTCTGGAAGTTATAAGAAGCAAAGTAAAAAAAATTATGAATTTATTTAAACAAGTGAAGACCAAGTCTTTAAAATATTTTCTTGGATTTTCAAATTCTATTTGACTTTTGTCTCTCTTAGAATTAAAAATGTCGGGCAAAGCGAGACCAGCTTGCTAGTAAATAAATAACATTTAAAAAATAGAGGCAGCTCACTGGTAAGTGCTGCTATTTGAGCTATTTTTTAGAACAGGCCAGCGGGCTACTCATCTGGTCCTTACGGGCTACCTGGTGCCCGCGGGCACCGCGTTGGTGACCCCTGGCGTAGCATGTACGCTAGCCGTCCCGGACAAGCTGCGTGATTTTGTTGATTCCCCAAAATGTCTTCGCTCTCTAAACATTTTGAAAAAGCTGCAGATTTTTCTTCTCGAATGTATTTTTTTTTTTTTTATATAAAAATGCTTGCACTGTATTTTTCGGAGTATAAGTCGCTCCGGAGTATAAGTCACACCGGCCGAAAATGCATAATAAAGAAGGAAAAAAACATATATAAGTCGCATTGGAGTATAAGTCGCATTTTTTGGGGAAATGTATTTGATAAAAGCCAACAGCAAGAATAGACATTTGAAAGGCAATTTAAAATAAATCAAGAATAGTGAACAACAGGCTGAATAAGTGTACGTTATATGAGGCATAAATAACCAACTGCTATGTTAACGTAACATATTATGGTAAGAGTCATTCAAATAACTATAACATATAGAACATGCTATACGTTTACCAAACAATCTGTCACTCCTAATCGCTAAATCCCATGAAATCTTATACGTCTAGTCTCTTACGTGAATAATATTATTTCATATTTTACGCTAATGTGTTCATCATTTCACACATAAGTCGCTCCCGAGTATAAGTCGCACCCCCGGCCAAACTAGGAAAAAAACTGCCACTTATAGTCCGAAAAATACGGTAATAATAATAATAATTTATTAATAATTAATAATTTATAATTTATAAATTATAATTAAATTATAATTAAGTAATAATAATAATTAATAATAAACAATACTACTTAAGTGTTGGAGCAACTTTTAAAAATCACAAAACAATGTGTTTTGGTGTTTTTTGTTAACACTATTAGTGTCAATAAGCATTCAGGTCTGACGAGTGCTTAAGCGTAGCATGTATGCTAGCCGTCCCGGACAAGCTGCGTGATTTTGTTGATGCCCCAAAAAGTCTTCGCTCTCTAAGCATTTTGAAAAAGCTGCAGATTTTTCTTCTCAAATGTACACTACCGTTCAAAAATTTGGGGTCACCCAAACAATTTTGTGTTTGAGCCTTCATTTCTAAGAAGAAGAATAAACTGTCGAGTTTCACATGAAAGTTCTCTTTTTCTGGCCATTTTGAGCGTTTAATTGAGCCCACAAATGTGATGCTCCAGAAACTCAATCTGCTCAAAGGAAGGTCGGTTTTGTAGCTTCTGTAACGAGCTAAAGTGTTTTCAGATGTGTGAACATGATTGCACAAGGCTTTTCTAATCATCAATTAGCCTTCTGAGCCAATGAGCAAACACATTGTACCATTAGAACACTGGAGTGATAGTTGCTGGAAATGGGCCTCTATACACCTATGTAGATATTGCACCAAAAAGCAGCTAGAATAGTCATTTAGCACATTAGCAATGTATATTTCTTTCAAGTTAAGACTAGTTTCAAGTTATCTTCATTGAAAAGTACAGTGCTTTTCCTTCAAAAATAAGGACATTTACATGTGACCCCAAACTTTTCAACGCTAGTGTATATTGTTGTTTTTTTTTATAAAAATGCTTGTAAAGGTGATAAGAATGGAAAGTCCCGTGTTGTTGTCTTGCCTTATAAACTGTGGAATGTATGAGACCTGATGAAGTCTGATGAAGTCTGAAGTCTGATGAAGTCACATGAAGTCAGGAAATTGTGGAAATTCATATTTTGTGTCACTTTGCTCCAAAACCAAATGAGTATTTCCAGACTTTGTTGGCTATTTATTGTTATTTGATGTGCTTTTCTTTGGATTTTCTACAATAAAATCTTTCACGAAGTGACGTCTCTCTGCTTTTTATCTTTGTTGTCCTCGTAGTCACCGACCTTGACTTGGAAAACACGCACTTAACACACTGGATGTGCTGACCATGTTGCGTGATATGACGCACACGTATCGTCATGGTGCATGATACCACGCACACGTATCGTCATGGTGCCAGATACCACGCACACGTTGCATGCCATCGAGGTGAGCATGTTGCTGGCGTCGGGAGAGAAAATGTCCTAAAATGTGCCTGAGACAAACTTTTTTTTCTGCTGACTCTGCAGACTGTACACCACTTTGTGTGTGTGTGTGTGTGTGTGTGTGTGTGTGTGTGTGTGTGTGTGTGTGTGTGTGTGTGTGTGTGTGTGTGTGTGTGTGTGTGTGTGTGTGTGTGTGTGTGTGTGTGTGTGTGTGTGTGTGTGTGTGTGTGTGTGTGTGTGTGTGTGTGTGTGTGTGTGTGTGTTTGTGTGTGTGTGTGGAATAGAATAGAATGGACTTTATTGTCATTATATTTGCATATAACGAGATTAAGGACTCCAATTTAAGGTGCGGTAGTGGGAACAAATATGGGGTCAAAAATAAATAAATAATAAAATAAAATAAATGACACAACAGGCAATAAAGAAAAAAAACTAACAATTGAAATAAACAGACTACTATCCAATAAAAATAATAAGCAAACCTGTACAATATACAAAACACTAGAAATACAAAATACTGTACAATATACAAAACACTATAGAAATACAACATACTGTACAATATACAAAACACTATAGAAATACAAAATACTGTACAATATACAAAACACTATAGAAATACAAAATACTGTACAATATACAAAACACTAGAAATACAAAATACTGTACAATATACAAAACACTATAGAAATACAGCATACTGTACAATATACAAAACACTATAGAAATACAAAATACTGTACAATATACAAAACACTATAGAAATACAAAATACTGTACAATACACAAAACACTATAGAAATACAAAATACTGTACAATATACAAAACACTATACAAATACAAAATACTGTACAATATACAAAACACTATAGAAATACAAAATACTGTACAATATACAAAACACTATACAAATACAAAATACTGTACAATATACAGTACAAGACAAGAGTACCGGAGTAATAAATAACAATCAGTGTATTGCACTCGAAGGGTAATATTGCACAGTAGGGTATTAGGGTAGGATATTGTATAGAGGTGAATTATTATTATTATAAGTTAGAGTTGAAGATGGTGACAGCTCTGGGAAAGAAGCTGTTCTGGCTCTGATGCACCTGTAGCACCTGCCCCATGGTAACAGGTGGAACAGGTGGAAGTCAGGGTGTGTGCTGTCCTTGGTGATGCTTTTTGCTCTGTTGAGGCAGCGGGAGTTGTGTAAATCCTTCAGTCGATGATTTTTTTGTGCAGACTTTATGACCCTCTGTATCGCCGGTTTGTCTGCTTCCATGCAGCTGGCGTACCACGCTGTTATGCAGTACGTCAGCAGGCTCTCGACAGCCGAGCGATAGAACGTCACCTACCTACCTCGGTTCCATTCTAGAGGCTAACCTTTCCTGTGATAAAATGGCAACCAAGGTAATCAAAAAGGTCAACCAAGGAATGAGATTTCTCTACAGAATTTCCTCTCTGGTCAACAAAAGCACCTTGAGGATTCTGGCGGGAACTCTCGTTCAACCCTTTTTCCATTACGCATGCACCTCCTGGTACCCTAGCACCTCCAAAACCCTCAAATCTAAACTCCAAACATCCCAGAACAAGCTAGTCAGGTTACTTCTAGACTTCCACCCCAGATCCCACCTCACTCCTACCCACTTCTCTAAAGTGGGCTGGCTCAAGGTGGAGGACAGAGTTAAACAACTTGCACTGAGCCTAGTCTATAAAATCCGCTACACCTCCCTGATACCGAAGTACATGTCAAACTACTTCTTTAACGTAAATGATCGCCATAACCACAACACCAGGGGGAGCTCCACTAACCACGTTAAACCCAGATTCCCAACTAACAAAGGTCTTAACTCATTCTCTTTCTATGCCACATCAATGTGGAATGCGCTCCCAACAGGTATAAAAGAAAGGGCATCTCTATCCTCCTTCAAAACCGCAATAAAAGTTCACCTCCAGGCAGCTACAACCCTAAACTAATATGCTAATAATCAAATGTAAACAATCAAATGCAGATACTTTTTCTTTTTCTTATGCCTTCTGATCTCTTTCTCTCTCTCTCTCTCTCTCTCTCTCTCTCTCTCTCTCTCTCTCTCTCTCTCTCTCTCTATGTCCACTACTTGATGTCCATACCCCCCCCCCCTCCACACCCCTGATTGTAAATAATGTAAATAATTCAATGTGATTATCTTGTGTGATGACTGTATTATGATGATAGTATATCTGATAGTATATATCTGTATCATGAATCAATTTAAGTGGACCCCGACTTAAACAAGTTGAAAAACTTATTGGGGTGTTACCATTTAGTGGTCAATTGTACGGAATATGTACTTCACTGTGCAACCTACTAATAAAAGTCTCAATCAATCAATCAATCAAAACCATCAGCTTCCTCTCCAGTCGGCTCTTCCTCAGCACCCTCAGGAAGTGGAGTCTCCGCTGGGCCTTCCGGATGACCGCAGTTGTATTTTGGGTCCAGTAGAGGTCAGCAGATATGAGGGTGCCGAGGAACTTGAAGGAGCTGACTCTCTCCACCTCCTCGCCGTTGATGTAGAGGGGGGTGGGGTCTGCAGTGTTTTTCCTGAAGTCCAAGATGAGTTCCTTGGCTTTTGTTGTGTTCAGTGCCAGATTATTGACTGAACACCAAGTTGATAGCTTCAGGACCTCATCTCTGTATCCAACCCTGTAATGGGACACACCACCGTCGTGGCATCGGCGAATTTGATGGTGGTGTTCTCCAGGTGGGCTGGACTACAGTCATGGGTGTAGAGGGGATACAGCAAAGGACTCAGCACACAACCCTGTGGAGAGCCCATGCTGAGTGGGCGGGAGGAGGAGAGATGGGGGCGGAGTTTCACTGTCTGAGGTCGCTTGGTCAGGAAGTCCTTAATCCAAAGACAGGCGGGTGTGGGGAGGCCTAAATCCAGCAGTTTGGTGTGTGTGTGTGTGTGTGTGTGTGTGTGTGTGTGTGTGTGTGTGTGTGTGTGTGTGTGTGTGTGTGTGTGTGTGTGTGTGTGTGTGTGTTGGCCTGAACAAAAAGCCCCAAAACACTGTGGGGATGTTAGGGAGTGGTGTTAAAGGGGGGCTGTGAGAGGGAACGGACTTCCATCTTTATTTTTTCAGTCTTGAACGATACACACGCCTTCAGCCTAGTAACATGTAGGTCATGTAGGTCATGTAGGTCATGTAGGTCATGTAGGTCAGGGCTAGTCAACTACAAAAGCCAAAGGCAGTGAAGTTGTCACGTTGTGTAAATGGTAAATAAAAAGAGAATACAACAAATCCTTTTCAACTTATATTCAATTGAATAGACTGCAAAGACAAGATATTTCATGTTCACACTGAGAAACGTTGTTCTTTTTTGCAAATAATCATAAAGTTAGAATTTAATGGCAGCAACACATTGCAAAAAAGGCATTTTTACCAGTGTGTTACATGGCCTTTCCTTTGAACAACACTCAGTAAAGGTTTGGGAAGTGAGGAGACACATTTTTGAAGTGGAATTCTTTCCCATTCTTGCTTGATGTACAGCTTAAGTTGTTCAACAGTCTCCCTTCTCATATTTTACACGCCACACATTTTCAATGTCTGGACTACAGGCAGGCCAGTCTAGTACCCACACTCTTTTACTATGAAGCCACGCTGTTGTAACACCTGGCTTGGCATTGTCTTGCTGAAATAAGCAGGGGCGTCCATGATAACAACATATGTAGCTCCAAAAGCTGTATGTACCTTTCAGCATTAATGGTGCCTTCACAGATGTGTAAGTTACCCATGTCTTGACCACTAATACACCCCCATACCATCACACATGCTGCCTGTTACACTTTCACCCTAGAACAATCCGGATGGTTCTTTTCCTCTTTGGTCCGGAAGACACGACGTCCACAGTTTCCAAAAAACAATGTGAAATGTGGACTCGTCAGACCACAGAACACTTTTCCACTTTGCATCAGTCCATCTTAGATGAGCTCGGGCGACGTTTCTGGGTGTTGTTGATAAATGGCTGTGGCTTCGCATAGTAGAGTTTTAACTTTGCACTTACAGATGTAGCGACCAACTGTAGTTACTGACAGTGGTTTTCTGAAGTGTTCCTGAGCCCATGTGGTGATATCCTTTACACACTGATGTCACTTTTTGATACAGTACGGCCTGAGGGATGGAAGGTATGTAATATCATGGCTTACGTGCAGTGATTTCTCCACATTCTCTGAACCTTTTGATGATATTACGGAGCGTAGATGGTGAAATCCCTAAATTCCTTGTTGAGAAATGTTGTTGTTCAACAATTTGCTCAGGCATTTGTTAACAAGTGGTGACCCTCGCCCCGTCCTTGTTTGTGAATGACTGAGCATTTCATGGAAGCTGCTTTTATACCCAATCATGGCACCCACCTGTTCCCAATTAGCCTGTTCACCTGTGGGATGTTCCAAATAAGTCTTTGATGTGTCAGGACTAGGTCTTTGGCGTGGTTTGCTCTCCCGTGGTGCAAAAGAATTGGAACGGACGTGGCGTGCAGGTAAAGACATATTTAATTATTACTATAAACTCAAACAAAAGGTACAAACAAAAGGCGCTCACAGAGGAGGTAAAAAACTTGACTAGAAAAACAAAGGGCGCGCACAATGGCGGAGAACTATGAACATTAAACAAACAAAAACTTACGTGACAAGAGATGAAACAAGAACTAACGTGACAAGGAACTGTGGACATGGCATGAATGGGTGATGTCGCCAGGACGAACAACAGAAACAGAAAAGCCTATATAGTGACATGATAAGTGAAAACAGGTGCGTGACTAACTGTGAACAGGTGCGTGACATGACTGTGAAAACGTGAGACAGGTGTGTGTGAGTCCAAACGTGGAACAGGTGAAACTAATGGTTGCTATGGTGACAAACAAAACCAGGAAGTGAAACAAGGAACTAAGGAAGTGTCCAAAAAACAAAACAGCACATGGCCAAACAAAAACATGAACACAGACATGACATGATGAGCATTCCTCAACTTTATCACTCTTTTTTGCCACTTGTGCCAGCTTTTTTTGAAACGTGTTGCAGGCATCAAATTCCAAATGAGCTAATATTTGCAAAAAATAACAAAGTTTTCCAGTTGGAACGTTAAATATCTTGTCTTTGCAGTCTATTCAATTGAATATAAGTTGAAAAGGATTTGTTGTATTCTCTTTTTATTTACCATTTACACAACGTGACAACTTCACTGCTTTTGGCTTTTGTGGATTATTTCTATGTGCAGTTTGCTGCATATCTCTGATTAGTATGTTAGATTATGTTTAACTGGGTCTTCACTTTTTGTCATTTGACACAAAATAATACAAAAACAAAAATGAATACTACATGAAGTTAATTTTAGACCACAGGTAAACATTATTAGATTAAATGTGATTATTATTATTTTCTCCCCACAGTTATTGATTTATTATTAATTTACAACTGTTAAAATATATATTTCAGCTTTTATTTATCAATATTTAAAAATATTTGTATTAAAATATTACCATATTTTTGGTCTTAAATGTTCTTCCTTTTTATTGACTCAGTGCAACAAGACAACCTGGAGACTGACAGACTGACAGATAAGAATATATTTTGGTAGTTTTTACCTTCCAAACCAGTGCAATATGTTTTTCAAAGAACCACAAAATGCGATTTCGGTGGGAATTTTGCGTGAGAGCCGAAGCCGAACCGAAATGCTAACAGTTAGCACGCTGACCAGATAGCGTGAAGTAACACAAAACATGACTCACATGTGTATACCAGCAAAATGAGCTGAAAAAGCTTGCATGCTAACAGTATAATGCTAACATGCTAACGACGCTTACCGTTAGCATTAGTGAAATACCAGAATACATGACATTGAGGTGCATATTTAAAAAATGTGTTAAAAATGCTTAGCATTTCACTTAAGCTCTGTAGTACCTTCACCAGTAGATTCCTGATGTTTCACCCTTCCAGTCGAGTTCATCCTCTCTGCTTTGGCTTCACTCACACTTCTCGTTTCCTGTGGCTCTGCCCCGGCGCTGCCGTGTAGTGTTGACTGTCTCCTCTCCACACCTTGTTGGTGTGTTTTCTGTTTCTTTCACGCATTTTGTGTGCATCCTCAGTTAGCCTTTTTGATTGCACTTTTTCTTATTATTCCTATTATTTGGGGTGCTACTCCAGCAAAGCCGATCGTGACATAGCATGCGTCAAATACCAAAATATGACGTCTATGCCCACAAATTCAGCTAAAATAATCCAGTATATTAATGTTAGCATGCTAACAGGTAGCATTTGTCAGGTAAAAACGATTTAGGGCTATATAAATAAACATTGATTGATTGATTGATTGATTGATTGATTGATTGATTGATTGATTGATTGATTGATTGATTGATTGATTGATTGAAAAAAAATATTTAAAGCGGAGGTGTATACCTGCAAAATTAGCAAACAAGCTAGGATGCTAATAGTAGAATGCAATCATTTGTACCGTGGGCCGTTAAAAAAAAAATATTTACAGGCCGCAAAAATAGTTATTACCATATTTTCCGGACCATAGGGCGCACTGGATTATAAGACGCGCCACCGATGAATGGTCTATTTTCATCTTTTTTCATATATAAGGCGCACCAGATTACAAGGCGCATTAAAAGACATTTTGATAGATTTTTGAGCGCCGTGTGTAAAGTTTTCTATGTTCAATGGAACATATAAAATGTTGGTGTTGTTTACTTGAGTCATATTGCCATCATACTGCAGTCTACACGTATCTCTTATGTTTGACTGCCATCTACTGGTCGCACTTATCATTACACCATGTACCAACAAAAATGTCTTCGAGGTCGGTAAGCACAACCAGAATTATTCCGTACATTAGGCGCACTGCCGATGAATGGTCTATTTTCAATCTTTTTTCATATATAAGGCGCACCAGATTATAAGGCGCATTAAAGGAGTCATAACATTTTGATAGATTTTTGAGCGCCGTGTGTAATGTTCTATATTTTTAATGAAACATATAAAATGTTGGTGTTGTTCACTGCCGATGAATGGTCTAGTTTCAATCTTTTTTCATATATAAGGCGCACCAGATTATAAGGCGCATTAAAGGAGTCATAACATTTTGATAGATTTTTGAGC